>NC_085844.1:205411184-205616184 GCF_035594765.1 Anolis carolinensis
TGATTTTAGGTTGGCTGTTTTCCCATATCAATAAATCTTGATATATTAACCATCTTTTATACAAAATGCTTCATGTACTAGAATCTATTCTGGAATTTTGGGACATAATCTGGATTTATATTTACCCCAAATCCTCAAGAAAACTCTCCTGATATAATGATTTGCAACATTTACATTCAGTGGCTCCACATGAATGTGATAGAACCTCTGAGCATTGTTTAAAAAACCCACTCCACATGCAAAGCATAGCCTAGGCCTGCAGTATGTCACTAGCCAACTAGATGTTGGCTGCTTCTGGGTGGTTCTTACCTCAAAGCAGCCAATCATAAAGCCATCTCATGTGTCGTCATCAAGTCTCCCCATAACAGTGTTGGGATAAAGAGAACCCCCCCCCCCAAAAAAAACACCTTCATGCTTGGATTTGTATAGGGATATAAGGTCTTTCTGAACTATACCTGATGTTGGGTAGATATAAAATTGCCATTATTAAAAGTCCTCGTGCATAGAAAGAGGATTCTTATTGACACACTAGGAACATGTTTTCCTGTCTATAGCACACAAATAATTTTCAAGAATGAGAGGAATAATGTTCAAAATGGGTGGAAAATTGATATAGACGCTTCCTCCATATTGAAGTGCTAACAGCCCAGGAAAACCCTGTCCAAAATGCTGATGAATGTGTAATTTGGCTCTTACGTTCATATCTTCTTAAAGATGTTTCAGCATGTCGTAAGATACTGGGCAATAGGCCTTGGAAGGAAATTAATTTTACAGAGTTTCCAGCTGCCTGTAACTGTGCCGTCCTTGTTTATATCTTGCATCTGGTTGTGCATATGCATATTCAAGGACCAGAAGGAGTGCTCACATGGGCAGCCAGCTTATTTTGTAAACCAATTTCCTCTCTCTTTCTGTCTACAAGAATGGCTACATGGGTCTTAAGTTTGGAAGGATTCCAGAGTCTTCCAAAGGCAAGCAATGTAGTCACTTCCGTCCGTTCTGTAGGTCCCTCTGGCCTTCAGGATTTTAGACAAGAGTCTGAAACAACTCCCTGGCAACAGTAAATGTGTCTGAGCCAGAACAATTCATGACACCCAAAAAAGGTAGCAAATTCATAGTAGCTGCAGGAAGCAATCCTTTGAATGTCCTGCTTGTATGCACGGCGTGCATGGAGGAAAAAATAGAGTGTGTTTGTCATCAATGCCTCTTGGTACATTGTAGCTACTTGCCTTTGCAGCTGTGGTAGCTGTTATTTAGTTATTTATTTATTTTTCATCCACTTTCCAGACTTGTGAATTGATCCTGCAAATAATGAAAGCTGACTTAAGGCTCATGCCAACATAATCCACAAGTTCATCTGGCATAGAAAATAGGACTGTGAAGAAGGCATAGGACAATCCACAAACATATCAGTAGACTCTCCTTTACTGGCTTCTGCATACTTCTGGTGTTCTTCTGAATGGGTAATCCTGAAGTAGGAAACTGTCTGCAGAGCTATGTTTCTTTCAAACAAATGCATTCACGGACTGTGAATGTTGTTTCTCTTTCAACAGCTGATAGCACAAAGGGGATTGGCAGTCAGAATAGCCATAATTCATCCAGCTGCTTTCAGCTGAACTGATTTGATCTCAGAGAAAATCTAATGTGACTTCTTCCAATTTGTTCCAGAAATAATGGATTGCATCAACTTTCTCTAGCCTGCACCTGGACATGTGTTGGACCGCAAACTCCATCACCCTCCACCTGACTGGTGATAATGTGTGTTGTTGTCCAACACATCTAGGTGGTGCCAGATTGGAAGAGGCTAGGTCAAGCCATATAAGTTTGACTTATGACTTATGCTAGTAATTATGTGCCAGCAATGGTGAGACGATTTCTTTATCATTATAAGATTAATGTTCCATCTTTATTTTATTTTTTAAGCCCAAGGTGGCTAACAGGAAGCTGAATTGAAAGAAGTCACAATGCCAAATAAAACTTCATAAGTAAATTATATTCATCGTCAGTGCTGGATGTAACAGGTCAAAAGGTTGGGGTTTTTTTTAATTAAAGACATTTTTGGGAAAGGAATTACAAACCAAATCTCAAAAATAAGATGTCACATCTGGCTTCCAAGCAAAAACAAGCACCTCGTATAGTTTTCACCAATGACAAAGAGACAAGACAGGAAGTGGTGTGAATGTGCCAATTCTATCTTGTGGGAAAGGCAGCAGAAAATCTCTGTGTGAATACCATCTTCTAAGATAATAAAGCCCCGAGTAAGCTTGGGAAATAGTGTTGTTAACAATCATCAAGTTAGCTGTGACTGGTGAAGGAGACCTTCAGAAGCTCTAGTTATTAAAAGAGTTTTGCTAACTCAGCTCCAGAGTTTACTTAGGGCCCTTCCAGACAGGCCCATATCCCGAAACCTGTCTTATTTATTATTTATTTATTTACAGCATTTATATTCCGCCCTTCTCACCCCGAAGGGGACTCAGGGCAGATCACATTACACATATAGGCAAACATTCAATGCCTTTTAACATAGAACAAAGACAAACAAACATGGGCTCCGAGTGGGCCTCGAACTCATGACCTCCTAGTCAGAGTGATTCATTGCAGCTGGTTGCAGCTGGTTGCAGCTGGCTTGCTCTCCCGCCTGCGCCACAGCTCGGGCCCATCCAAATGATGCCTCAGGTAAAACCGAATTAATTCAGAGAAAACTAGGATTTCCCTACTGGTGCTGAATTAATAAAACACCTGGAAAGATCTGGACCTTAAGCTAAGATCTGGATCTTTACAGGTGAGGGCCCTATGGGGATTGATTACAGGGACTACTTCCGCGGTCCAGGGAGTCAATCCCCACAGCTGGTTCTTCGGGTCCTAAAAACCCAAAGGAGCAGGATGGCACCCCCACCCTCCCCTCCCGGCTCTCCACCCCCCCCCCCATTTACCCTCCAGAGAGCTCTCCTAGTGCTCAAAAATGATGCATCAGGAGGTGAGATGGGAGGAGGAGGCATGTAGCCACCATCCACCAAGGAAATCCTGGGATTGTGTGTGTGTGTGGGGGGGGGGGGGGGCTTAATCCTAGGAGGAACTGGGTTTTAATAACCCAATCATCTCAGGAGTAAGGCCTGTCTGGAAGGACCCTTAGAGTGAGCCAATCAACCTGAAGTGAGACCTTCCAATTTTCCTTTTGCCTTCCACTAAACATTAGTATATTTTGTAATGAGTCAGGACATCTGGAGGAACACATTTAATGCAATCTTGTTGTGTATTACAAACTATCATAAAGTCTTATAAAAAGTAACATACCTAAGAAACTAAGTACTGGAAGGGCCATGTTTTTGTACTTTGACTTGAGTACATCATGTGTTTAAATTATTATTTGCCTTGTATATCAAAAAAGCTACTGGTACCAATCTTGACATGGTTGGACATGGGCTTCAGTTGCCATTCTGCTTCAGACCTGATCTCACATTTAAGCACAACAGTAGGAAGATAGATATTGAGGGATGAAATACTTTGCCTCCTCTCTGTTTGATCTGCCCACTCTCTGGCTGCTTCTACACTGTAGAATTAATGCAGTTTAACACCACATTAACTGCCAGGAATCAATGCTGCTATGGAATCATGGGAGATGTAGTTTTACAAAGTCTTTAGCCTTTCTCTGCGAAAGATGCTGGTGCCTCACAAAACTATAAACCCCAGGATTCCATAACATTGAGCTATGACATATACGACTTCATCACACGGGCTTTCTTACCTGTCATAGCACACTTCCAGCACAGTTTGGGGACAGAGCATGATGGAACACATCAAACAATGCACAGTTACTTTTGGCAGGGCTCCATCCACGAACTGGTTTCCTGTGTTCTCATTGCCAGCAATGGGGACAGTGCAGGGGGGAGTCGGGCAGTGACGCTTTCCCTACATGATGGGGAAGGCAGCACAGGAGGCGCTGTGAGGCATGAGATGATGGATTCATAAGGGTGAGGCATGGAGCCCTCATTTCACCTAGCTTCACTGGCCGGCAGGGCAGTTACATGTAGGAGTGTGCATAGCGCATGTGGCTTTCCCCCATGAAGCTGGCATGAATCTAGCAACAAGAGAAGCCTCCCATGTTGCCAGCTTCATTGGGAGAAGCCACACACACTACACACACTCCTTGCTTCCTCCATGTGATTGTCCTGCCACCGGCGAGGCAAGGGCTCCAATGCCTCGTGCTTAAGAGGGGTGCTGCTGAAAGCCACTCCTGGCCATGGAACAAGGTAATAAATGTGATGAGGTCCTTCATGGCTTCTCTCTGCAATGCTAAAATCATGGTTGGACAGAATTCTTTTTTGGAAGGAAAATGCTCTCCTTGCTACATTTCTGGAAAGGTGGAATAACCTGGCTGTATGCAAACCAAATTGATTTGTGCAGACAAGCAGGATAAAATTCAGATTCATTTCTATGCTTTAAGTCCTTGTTCAATCTTGGATTTTTAGAGACTTCCTGCCAACTGCAAAGGGTTGAATTGATGGTGGTCAGGAATGAAAAGCACTCTTTATTTTCATGTCTAGGGCCCCATAAGCTTTGAAGTTAGGTCTGTTCTTTACACTGATTCAAATACAGACAAGCAGGATCACTGAACTATTTATATTAGCTAGTTAGTTAGTAAAGACTGGCTTGCAAGAGCTAGGAAAAAACCCAGCAGATGTGTCTTTCAGTCGACAGTGCTGTTTGGATTAAAGCCAAAGCCATGCTGGCTAAGACTATGCTGTGGTCTCAGAGATATTCGTATTTATGTCAAAGGATGTATTTAGACAGGCTTTCTCATACTAACCTGAGGGATGAACAGTGTGTTCCTTCCTACATATTTGACTGTGATCAATTGAAAGCCCGTTTGCCCACAATTTATTTTCAAGGTTCAGTGGCTTCCTGTATTCTGTGTAGCTTGGTGAGCTAACAAGATGGGGAAAAATTGGGACAGTATGCAATGGGGAAAAGGGGAGAAAGGAAGAAGGCATGTGAATATTCTTCAAAACATTATTCCTAAGCATTCCTTGTGTGTAATGGAGCATCCTTCTTTTGCTGAAGGCTATTACTTAGATTTATAACTTTATCATTGTAAATTACTCCCCATCAGTCCTCTGCTATTCTTCAACTTCCCCAAAGGGTATTCCTTTTTCCTGACTAAACCCAAGAGTTGTTAGACTTACTATTTAATGACTTTTCCCTTTTATTCTCCAGATAGCCCTGCTCTACTTCTGAAGAACGTACTTGGATGCCATTATTCATAGACAAAGCTCAGAATATCTGAACACAACAAGAACTTCTGCTTTCAAATAAAGTTCATCCAGATCAGGGATAGAAGACATGGGGCCTGGGGGCCTCCAAATATTCCAGTATAGCCCCACCACCTATACTTATTATGAGCTTTTGTGTCCGCATAAACAGTGGTCTCTCAGGCTTCTTCTACACAGTGAAATAATCCAGGTTATTAAAGCAGAAAATGCACATTATCTGATTTGAACTGGATTATCTTAGACTACATTGCCATATAATCCAGTTCAAAGCAGATAATGTGGATTTTATACAGCTATGTATAAGGGGCCTCACTCAGGTTCTTTCCAGGAATTATGAGATGCACAGGAGAAAGGCTAGTCATACTCTCCAACTGTCCCAATTTGGCAGTGACTATCCCAATTCATCCGCTGCATTCCCACTATTTCAGCTGCTCTCTTCTCCTCATGCTTTCTCTCTTTCTTTTCACCTAACTTCAACTTTTTGCAAACTGAGTTTAAAGTACAAAAGTTGTTTGCACTCAGCTCAGCAGCAGGAAAGGATGAGATGGGTGCAGAATCATGCCCTTCCCTGTAGATGTAGGCAAAAGCAAACTGACACAGCCTTTCTAAGACAATGTTTCATTCCTCAATAACTTTGAAAGCCTTGACTACATTCGTCTTTTGACTTCATCTGTGAAGTTTGGAAGGTATGTTCCTTTAGGCTAGTCAATTCATGAACGGCCTTGGAAGTCCAATCACAGAAGGTGACAGTTATAATGTCACAGTATGTTTTGAATAGGTAAGACAAAATGTGAACAGTGGGCCCTTGATATAGACTGGGGTTTGGTTCCAAGAACTCCCACGAATACACAAAGTTGACTATAAGGATGTGTGTTTGTGTCATTAGAAAAAGGAGAATGAGTCAGGCTGGCAAACATACGCATGAGTTCTGGAGGTCTATCTGTAGAAAATGAATAGTACATATGAATGCATATATACATTTGTGTGAGAGAGATGCATAGGAGAGATTGGGGGGATTTCCCACAGCCACCACTGTCTCTAGCATTTCTCGTTGCTCATGCATTACCTATAATTAGTTGCTGCAATAAAATGCCGCCCCTAAAGAAAAACACATTCTCCATCCTAATATGATTTTATGTGTTGTCTTTTTTATCACTCTTTGTGTGTGGCGGATAACTACTTTTAAAAGCTTTCTATGGTATTGGATCCATAATAATCAGTCTTCTGTCATTCCCAACAATATCCAGAGCATTTCAGAATCAGACTTCAGAAAATCACTTTGCACATGTGAAGTACAATAGAAATGGGAACAGAGAAGGGAATACAACACACAGTTGCAATGTACAAACAGGTCTACAATATTTATTACTAGGCAGCAATATTAAAATGCATCCCTCCTCTTTCCACTTACAAAAAGTTACAAGTAGAAACCATAGCTGAGGAAATCTGTTTCATCATGCCCTAGTTTACAATTCACAGAGAAAATTTCTAATCGAAAATAAATTGAGATTTCACCCCCATTAGGCCATTTCTTGTCACTAAGTCCACATAAGTGCTGCTCAATTTTAAAATTGCATAAATATAACTCAATTTTTAAAACAATTAGCTTCTCTCTATTTTTTACGTCAGTTTTAAAAAGAAGCTGCAGTAAAAAAAAGCCTTTTCAGTTTCTTAAAAAAGTCACCGAATGCTCTAAGCTGTGGTGGAAAACTCAACCATTGCAACTACAAAGCTGACAATTAAACCATTAATACTGCAAAGGTAAAACTCACATAAAGAATAAAATCTCTCTCAGTCATGGGAGATTTTTAGCTGATGTGGTCACAGCAATCACAGCTGAAGTGGTGTGGTTCACAGAAGGTTAAATTACTGACGTCAATGTGTCGTCTGAGACAGCCTTTTTATCAAGTATGAAATGCATTGACATTTCAAAGAAGAAAAGATGTCAACAGTTTTTTTTCCTATAGCCAGGTAGGGCTCAGCTGGCCTTCAGACTCTGGTGCCTATTTTTCAAACTCAAGTCCAAATTAACTTTTCAGTGTCTTGCGTGGAATCCTGAAATTCATTGCAAGCAATATGAGGTGAAGTGCACCCTACTCTAAGGATACGTGCCAAATGAAAGCATTGTAGGATCAGAAATGTTCTATATAGGAGCCAAATGTGCTACATCGACTTATTCACAAATTTTCTAATACTATTAAATTTATTGAGTTCACTTTCATTAAACGGAAGAGTTCAGAGTCATCCCTAACACTTGGCAACGTAAAAACACTTCAATTGATCATTAAAAGCATTATAATCATTGTTTCAAAAGGAGACTCCAATAATCAGCTTGGTTGTAACAATGTTCTACATGGTCAAAAACATAGAAGCAACACAGTAATGATTACGGGTACATCTATACTGTAGAATTAATGCAATTTGACACCACTTTAACCACCATGGCTCAATGCTATAGAATCATGGGAGTTGTCATTTGGTAAGGCATTGTAACTATTTGGCAGAGAAGACTAAAGACCTTGTAAAACTGCAGCTCCCATGATTTCATAACATTGAGTGGTTTCAAACTGCATTAATTTTACAATGTAGATGCACTTTATGTCAGGGACTATCTAAGGGCACATGCCCCCTTAAAGAGCTGGGCATGTTTAGCCTGCAGAAGAGAAGGCTGAGAGGAGACATGATAGCCATGTACAAATACGTGAAGGGAAGTCATAGGGAGGAGGGAGCAAGATTGTTTTCTGCTGCCCTGCAGACTAGGACACGGAACAATGGCTTCAAACTACAGGAAAGGAGATTCCACCTGAACATCAGGAAGAACTTCCTCACTGTGAGAGCTGTTCGACAGTGGAACTCTCTCCCCGGGGCCGTGGTGGAGGCTCCTTCTTTGGAGGCTTTTAAGCAGAGGCTGGATGGCCATCTGTCGGGGGTGCTTTGAATGCGATTTCCTGCTTCTTGGCAGGGGGTTGGACTGGATGGCCCATGTGGTCTCTTCCAACTCTACTATTCTATGATTCTATGATTCTATCTACAGGTATCAGGAAGATCCATTGTAAAGGGCTCTGCAGGTGTTCTGGTGCAGCTTTGGGAGCACAGTCCGTTGTTGTGGATTAATGGCTGGACGCAGCAGTTCTGCTGTGAATCCAGCTGTACATCATATGGACTCCCTGCAGCAGCTGAGTGATGAGTCCATAGGTCTTTAGCCATTACTTTAAAAATTAAAGATTTACTGGTATTTTATTTAATCCTTCTAAGTTATATATTAAGACAGCCCGGAAACTCCAATTGGTACAACGAGCAGCGGCCAGGTTGTTAACGGGAGCAAATTATAGGAAGCAGACAACCCCCCTATTAAAACAGCTCCACTGGCTGCCACTAAGTTTTCGATCCCAATTCAAAATGCTGGTTATCACTGATAAAGCCCTAAATGGTTTGGGTCCAGCCTATCTTTGCAATCGCATTTTCTACTACCAACCTGCACAAACTTTAAGATCTGCTGGGGAGGCTCTTCTCTCGCTCTCTCCACCATCTCAAATATGGTTGGTGGGGACGAGGGAGAGGGCCCTCTTGGTGGTGGCCCCCCGGCTCTGAAATTCCCTCCTGAGAGAAATCAGATTAGCCCTCACCATGGCCACATTCCAGAAAGGTTATTTAAAAGTGGTTTTGACTCATTCGACACAAGTTGATGGAGTCCTTTTATCTTCACCTATACCCAGCCTCTGCACTTTATTCCTGACCCATCTTACCAATGACCTTGCAATATATTGCACATGTATAATTATTGTCTTGCCTCCGGTTTTTGAATATGCCCATTGCAGTGGATATTGGTTATTGGCTGTTGTTGAGTTTATGTTTCTACGATATTTATATGTTTCTATGTATTAATTCATTGTAATTGAAATGTATTTTAAGTTGATGTATTTTATTGTTGTATTACTGGGCTTAGTCCCCATGTAAGCCACCTTAAGTCCCTTCGGAGAGATGGGGTGGGATATAAGAATAAAGTTATTATTTATTTATTTATTTATTTATTTATTTATTTATTTTCCTTTTGTATCTTAAATGTATCAACCTTATGTGCTGTTCTCAACTGCCATCTTCCTTTCCTATACAAAAAGCAGGAGTATAGTAATATCACAGCCTGCAACTGTCTGATTTGGCAAGGATAGTTCTGCCACTTCATTTTTTCAACATCGTTTAAAATTGCCTAGTTTTTCCCCATTCCTTCCAATTTGTCCTGATTTACTTCAACTGGGATAATCTGAGTTCAATGTGGAAACATAGCTGCCTCTAAACTAACTTGTGGTCTCGAGCAAAAACACACTGCTCCAGCCTCTCCTCATTTCTATATTCTTCCTCATTAATACCTTGCCATCTTGACTACACTTTGATGCTACACATACGCCAGTTTTCATCTGTGAAATGTTGAAGAATATTTCACATACACACTGGACTTTTCTGTAGATTTTGTTATAGCCAAGCAGCCCTGACAGTGGAAACCTATGCCTGTATCCTCAGTAGACTCTATTATTGCATTCCATACTCTTATTTGCCGATAAAGGAGGACTGGACAATGGAACTGCACTGTAAACATTCCTACCCAATATATGGACATTTCCCTTCTAGCAAATGCTTAAAGTAGATTTAATTCTTTTCCTGCCCCATTCTTCATTATGAGCTGTATTAAGGCAAGGTTGTGATGATGGGGAACATGTCTGACTTGAGGCACAAGGCTTGGATGGTTTCCCCATCTGCCCTTGCCGATGTGAAGATCAAAGTAATTACTCACCAAGCCAAAATGAAACTCACATAAGGGCCTTATTAAACCAATTCAGTCTGTCCAATGTTAAAACAGAAACAGATAATTTTGACTATTGCCCAGCATTCCCAAACTGCAGCCCTCCTGATCCTGCTGGACAATAATTCCCAGTCACCATGGAGTATGCTGGCTAGGGCTAATGGGAGATGCACTACCCATACGTGTATGTGCTACTATTGTGTTCCCCTCCCTATAGTTCAGCAGGAGGATGACATTGTAAAGGTAACTCCTTGCAGAAAATGAAGTTCTGTGTTTGGAAGACTGGGGACATTTCACACAATGCAATTATAATACCATAATTTAGGAAGGACATCTTTTTGATGTAATAATGCAACTATGGACTAGATTGCCTTGTAAGCACTGTACTCTCCTTTGTCCTTCCTTATCAGGGATTGGGTCGACATCTTTCAGAAATACCTTATTTCCGTATACTTGCATGGCAGAGGATTCCAACTCTATGATTTATCTTTAACTGCCATGAATGTCTCTTGTAGAATTCTGGCCTTTGCAATTTAGGAAGGAGCATTTGGAATTCTCAGGCAGAAAGCTTTAGTGATATACCCAACTACAAATCCCAGAATTCCATAGCATGCAGCAATAGCAGTTGAATCAATATATTGCTATAATTGCAAAGTGTTAAAAGACCTCTGTCATTGATCTAGTGCCTATGGCAACCCTTCCGGGCTAAAGAATTGTAAGGAAGTCAAGTCGGGTGGCAACGAGCCCTGACATGGCATTCTGGCTTTGGCAGGCCTCCAGTCATTGTGTGCCCGATAAGCAACACACTCAGCTCTCCAGCGTCCAACCACTCCTTCCCACTACAGCAGCTGAAATGACAACCACAAAGGATAACTTCATGTGCAGACAGTAGGGCACTTCTAACCAGAGGACACAGCCTATATTGTGAGTCGAGGAACCAGATGGCAATCTCCTACACACCAACATTTTTGGCTAGGGTACCATTTCATATCTATAAGAGAAATTAATCAAAATGGGAGGTGGCTGAGATCTCAGGGTAGCAGGATCATGGCCTTCAATTGCCTCCGCTAAAGTATGTAAAAGCATGGATTTCAGGAGCACAAAAAGTGCTCAGTATTCAGGGCTGGCCCAAATCATATCAGTAAAATACCTAGTGTTATGATTTAAGGCACAGGGCACAGTGAATAGTTACTTTGTGTGGAAGTATTTCAAGAAGTGCATTTCAGCTGCACTGGTTTTCATTAGGCACACATTTATTCTTTTTCTATCTCTTTTCCCACTTCACCTGTTTTTCAATCAAGGATGTCGCAGTTGAACCACGGGATGTCAAGCTCAGTATTTTCTCTAATGACTCAAGAGAAGGAACGTGAACAATAGAGATAGAACAATTTGTTCTACCTCTCTCTTCGTTTCTATTCCTTGATAGATTTGCTGTAGCTCAGACATGCAGTACAAGGATTTCAGCTGGTGTTTATTTATTTTGAAGACTAAATGCTAGATCTCCCAGGTTTGACACGATGTTAGTTAAATCACCTAGAAACTCATTTGTTGATTGACCACTGTTATTAAAGTAACTTTGTACTTTGTGTTTTTGTTCTCCGTGACCTCACTATTTTACAGTACTCACTAGCCATGTGTGTGTATTTGTGTGATCGAGAGAGAGAGAGAGAGAATCTTTTGCATTATTAGTGTTTATAGCGCAGCATACCCCTCCTTGTGGAAAGTGTTCTAGTTTTGAACACCATACTTGGTGACATACAGGCAGTCCCCAAATTATGAACAAGATAGTTTCTTTAGGTTTGTTCTTAAGCTGAATTTGTATGTAAGTCAGTACAGGTACATATATTATATATACTTTGGATAGCATAGTGAAGATTTAATTCCCCTGTGTTGTTTGTTTTGCTGTTTGTGCCCCTATTCAGAAGATTTCACTTCACTTTCCGTCCCTGTGATAACTGGATTTTGGGGGGAAATGGTTTGTTGTGGAAACAAGGATTGGTGATAAAGCTTCAGACACCTGTTCCTTATGATAACTCTTTCAGGAGTGAATTTCCCTTCCGAGGGATAGATTTGTTTCATTTCCTATTGTCTCACCCCCATTTTACACTATGAGTCAAATGTAAATTGGGTGTTTGTAACTGGAGGACTACCTGTACTCAGGCATAAGTTGCAATACACTCACAGAGTGGCTCTTTCCGGCAATGCAGAATGGATGTATCCAGCAGTAGAGTTCCACATGTGGACCTATTTTATATGTCCCCTGTCACCATCACCCCATCTTCTCCTCGCAGAGGCACCATTGCCTCCTTGTTCTTCCTTTTTCTACCGACATAAGCAAAAAAGCCTTTTTTTGTTGTTTTTAAAGTCCCTGGCAAGTCTGAGCTAATTTTGCGCTTTAGCCTTGTGAACCTTTTCCCTATAGGAGTTGGCTATTCATTTGAATTCTTCTTTGGTGATTTTTCCCCTTTTCCACTTCTTTGTGCATGTCTCTTTTGAGTCTTAGCCTGGTTAGAAGTTCATTGGATATCCATTCTGGCTTCTTTGCACTTGTCTTATTTTTTTTCTTTGTTGGCACTGTTTGCATTTGCGCTTTGAGTATTTCACTTTTGAAAAACTCCCATCCATCCTGAACTCCCTTGTCTTTTAGTATTGGAGTCCATGGAATGCCGCTCAGTATTTCCTTCATTTTTTGAAAGTCAGCTCTCTTAAAGTCCAGAATGCATGTTTGACTTGTCTTAGTTTCAGCCTTCCTTTGTATGGCGAACTGCAAGAGCACATGGTCACTTGCCCCTAAGGATCCGACCATTTTGACTGCATTGATCAGGTCTTCCACATTTGTTAAGAGGAGATTAGGAGTAGCTGATCCCTTTGTTGCCTCTTCTACCTTCTGGACCATAAAACTGTCTGCAAGGCAAGCGAGGAATTTGTTGGACTTTGTACTCTTGGGGGGGGGGGGGTGATGGGGCTTTAGGAACCTGGTGAGCCTCTGAGTGATATGGTGTATTTTTGCTCCTGGGAGGCAGCATATTTCTCGAGTCATCCCATCCAGTCTGGAAATGATGGCTTCCATTCCTCTGAGGAGGGAGTCGCCTACTACCAGAAACTGTTTCCTTTGAGGATTGACAGGGTCCCTTTTGTGCAAGATAGTGTGTAGGTCCCCTGAAAAGTGTTCCCGTTGAAGTGAATTGTGTAGGTGTAAAGTGTTGTCCTCCTCCTCGACATCCCCAGTGCATTCATCAATGACAATCCATTGAGATGGGTCCAGGAACCCATCATTCTCCCAAGAGTGTTCCTGTTGTGCATGGTCTACAATTGGGGATGGAGCATCTTCATGATTGTGTAAGTGTGAATGTGGTAATGCATTGCCCCTGTCAGAGCTATCTGCTGTGCATTGATCAAGGGTGGCTCACTGAGTGGTATCTAAGTAACTGTGGTCCTCTACAAGATGTGTTTCCTGATCAGATGTTAGTGGTGTAAGAATTTGGAATCTGTTGTGTAAGTCAAGCTGAGCAGAAGTATTCTGCGGAGGCTGCCTGGTCCTGTGCCTCTTTCTACGGGTCACCTCCTTCCAAGCCTGAGTGTTGTCTACATTCAAATTGATCTCCCCATTAAGTTCCTTATCATGGTGATGTTAGGAGTCTCCGGTAGCCTAGGGGATAAAAGCCTCGTGACTTGAAGGTTGGGTTGCTGACCTGAAAGCTGCCAGGTTCGAATCCCAGCCGGGGAGGGTGTGGATGAGCTCCCTCTATCAGTTCCAGCTTCATGCAGGGACATGAGAGAAGCCTCCCACAAAGATGGTAAAAACATCAAAATATCTGGGCGTCCCCTGGGCAACGTCCTTGCAGACGGCCAATTCTCTCACTCCAGAAGCAACTCCGGTTGCTCCTGACATGAAAAAAAAAATGGTGGTGTTGGTGCGATGCGGGTTGCATGTCTAGAACAGCGTGTTGTGCAGTGTCCAAGAAGAGCTTGGGTTCCTGAATGTCCTTAAGGGTCTTAGTATGGTCCTCAAGTTGTTGGATCCCTTCTCCATCAGAGTTATCTGTTTATACTTGGTGCAGATGTAGTTGACTAGTTGATGTGCGAAGAAGCTCAACATGCCACAGCTTGTGCATGTGATTGGAAGGTTTTGCTTTTGTTGCATCTCTTAGTGAGTGAGCTTACCAAGCAGGATCTGTATAGTGTAAGGTAATTTGCATGCACTATGTGTGGACTGCCAAGCCCCCCCCCCTTGTGTGTTCGTTTATGTTGTTTTGTTTTCTGTATATAATGTAATGTTTTGTTAGTAAAGGTGTCACCAATCACTCAATTAACAGGGGACAAAGCCTGCTGTCAATCAACTTAAGTACCTGGCCTCTCTTTCAATACAACACTCATATAGCAGTTAGACTTTGACCACAGGAGCCAAGCCCACACTCAGTTTCCAATGCAATCTTAGCCAAAGCTTACCTGAAGCCAGGGAGCAAAGATGTCTTTCTTGCTTCCTCAACTTCTGCGAGAACCCATACACTCAGAACCACCTGATCATTAAACCAGCATACATGTAAAGGGGTCCTTTCACTGGGGAAAGGATTGACAAGTGTGTCTGTATGTGCATGCATAGAATTGGCATTACAGTAAGAAGAAAATGGAACATCAGCAACATCATGCTTTCCCAATTACCATTCAACTATAAAAGCAATTTACCTCCTCCCCCTTCTCCTGGTGCATCATTTTTACGTGCCAGTAGAGGGCTGGTAGCAGGGAAATGCCAGGTGAGTAAATTATTATTTTCTTCTTAAAGCCTTTTAAGGGGTTTTGGGAGAGGGTGGGGGTTGTCTTGGATTTTTTTTTGGCTTCCAGGAGGCCAAGAATCCCGAGACAGCTGTGTGGATTGGGACCAGAAGTTGCACAATGCAATCCACAGGCCCAATTCAGATAGTGCTCACAGCTGGAAAGATCTGGTCTTTCCAGCTGCCAAATTACTTGGACAGCTTTGGGTTTCCTGCTTTGTGTCAAAGTAATTCATTTTTACTTGAGGCATCATTTGGGCACCCCACATAAAAATGTGCGAGCTCGTTCATTTTTTGAGCTGTCTGGATGCACCCTAAGATGCTATGAAAAAAGAAAAGAGGAGAACACATGTTCCCATACCATATGAAATCACCAACTCAAGTTTTTCCTAAGCATAAATTTTCCCGACATTAGGAAGGAACACTTTATCTCAAATTTATTTCTAGTGGTTTCCACATCCAACAGGATTTTGTAAATCTAATTGGCTTAACAGCCTATTCAAAATATGTTCCCTTTCCCCAATAGTTGACATTATAGTAAGGATCCCTAAAATGCTAGCAATCGTAGTATAAAAATATGGTTCACTTCCAGCTACAGTTAAAATTATGCACAAGCTTACAGTAACAAGGAAGCTTCAGTGGGCTGTCAGATGGCATAAACTATCTCGGCTAATTGTCTCTGGCACCACTATATCACTGCTCCCCTGGTGCTTTTGTCTAAGGCAGACTCCAGTGCCCGTAATCAGCTCAGCGGAAAGAAAATTTCCTGAATTGGGTGGAGAAGTATGGGTAGGCAAGGTAGGGAGAGTGGAAGTACCTCTCATCCGAGTACTCCTTTTGCTATGAAAAACAGCTACCTGCTTCTTGCTTTACTGTGATAGAGCTGAATAATGTTTAAATTAGTTTTTCTTGGGTGTCTCCAGATGTGTTAGACACCAATTTTCACCATCCTCAAGCAGCATAGCCAAGGGCCAAATTGACTGGGGGATGATAGGAGTTGTGTTCAAAAACATTTGAGTGACATGTTTTTGTTTTTGTTTGTTTTTTTAAATGAGTTAGCTTCAATCACATAAAGGAAGGAGTTTTGGGTTTTGTAAGCAATGTGAAAAAAAAATAATTCTGACATTTATAGGAAAATCAAGCCCTGGCATCAAGAAGGAGGTCTTTGAGTATTTCTCAGCTGCTTTTAAAGTCTTGTACTGCTCAGTTCTTGCATTTCATTCACCCAGCAAGGCTGAGGGACATCTCTTTATAAATAAACCCATACACGCTCACAATCCTACTTTAATTCTTGCTTGGCTAATCTTCTGGGTCAACCTAGATATTTCCAGTGAATCTGATTTTATATCAAGGGCAATAAGAATCAGCTTTACTAGAAAAGTATATTTTAAAATGACTGTTCTGTACATTCTGCCATCTGTGTTCCAATCTGCCTATGTCGTGTTTGAATTAATATGATTTATCTACCAATTGCTTCATTCATTTATTTTGTTAGTTACTTTGATGTCAATTGAATAAAAAAGAACAGTATTCATCTAATAAACCAAGAGCACAATTTTATTTGCAGTTAATTGCAAAATTAATTTAAACTTTGTACTTTCTTAGTGTTTGAATTTTATTACCTATTAAAAGGGGAGATAATAAACAAATATATATCTAAAAGGCAAATGACTGAGAATCAAAGCTGTCATAAAGTTAAAGGCATATACAATTTTTATGTAAAAAATCAGCTGGGAAACTATTTTGCTTCTAAAATAATTTCTGCAAGATTATTTTCAATTAAAGTATATTTTTATTATTATAAAGAAGGTTTACAGCATCCAACTCTTTTTGTCAAAAGCATAAAAATATAATGGCTGATGATTTAAATGGCAGTGTATCAAATTGCAAATGGCATATCCTGGTTCAATGCATAATAGTGGATGAACAGAAAACAGTTGTTTACTACATACAACACATTCATTTAATTGGAAATAGGCTTTTGTGATCAATAGGAAAATCAGGAATATTTCTTCATACTCTCCATAAAAGTTCATCTGTTTTGAGAAAAATTATCTGTTGTCTGTACTTTTTGGCATCATGGAAATTAAACTTACTATGTCCTGGAGCCTGTGTATAAATGCTACTCAAAATGATAAGTATATACCTCTGATGAAAGACCTAAATATGCAACTTTGAAAAAGCTTAGACTTGTGCTCTCAATACGCATTGTGATCTCACATTTCATTTTAATATGTTTTTCTTTGCTGTGGCAAGGGATCAAGTATACTAATAGAGAGTGAGTGCTAAGTATTGTTGCACTTCTAACATCAGCTGCATTCTAAAATTTCTACTGTCAGCTGTATATTAAAGAATTTGAAATGCAAACAAAAGGACAGAATAGTGAAAATGCTCAATGAATGGCAGATTTGTTTATTGAATTCTGCTTCTAATGATTACTTGTAGATGCATAGATCCTTATGTGTGCTAGCTGACATTCATATCTCAGTATTTTGTTTCAAAGCTGTTAAATAAGTTACTCTTTTCCTCTTCTAGACAAGTCTGAAGAGAGGATAGTAATTGGTGTAATGGTGACTGGTGTTGAAAACACATAGATGGTGCCCATAGCAGCGATCCATGTGAGTATTTCTTGCTTTCTGTCAACATGGGACCCAAGGCACCCACAGGATAAAGCGTTAAAGTGCATCTAACAATAAAGTAACCTATTAAAACAGAGGCAGTGTTATAGAGTGGTTTGTGTACAACTCTGTAGACCAGGGTCATTTACTGGCTTGATCATGGAAAACCACTGGATAACCTGGAGTGAATCATACACTCTCAGAAAACCTCAGAAAACATGTACCTGAGTATTTTCATACATTGGAAATACATTGAATTATACTTGAGTTCTAACTATAGGTCAGATCTGCAATGCTTTTAAAACAATAAAATATAAAAGTACCCTGGTTTGTTCAGAGAAAGACAATGTGTAAGCCTTACCTCTCACTCACCCAACTGCTAATATTTCCCTTGTAATTAACTTACAGGGAATACACAACTAACCCCTCTCCTGCTAATGGTAGGCAAAATTCACAATAATTCACAATCCCACAGTCTTCCCATCATCTGCTGTGTGTGACAGGTCTGTTCATAGAATCATAAAGTTAGAAGAAACCAAAATGGCTATCCAGTCCAATCCTCTGTCATGCAAAAACATACAATCAAAGCATTTTTGACAGATGGCCACCCAACCTTCAGAGAAGGAGACTCCACCACACTCCAAGGCAGCACATTCCACTGTCAAATAGCTCTTACATCAGGAAAGTCTTCTTAATGTTTAGGTAGAATCTTGAAATTTGAATCAATTTTTGGATTTTTGTTCCAATTCTGTGTTGGCATGCCAGCCGTAATTATGGAGGAGCAGAAGTGCAGGAAGGCAGGGTAACCATTGCAAAGCACAAATGAAAGGAGGTGTAATAATGGAAGTGTTCATCCCAGTATGTATCCACTGTCTATGATACAATGACTGGCTGCCATAGAATAACAACTTTGTGTAATAATGTCCTTAGAACAGCAGATCTGATACTTCAGGAGAAAAACTCCAAATGACCTGAAGTATTTGCTTTTGTGCTCAAGGACACTTCTGTTTCTTTGGGACTGTGCTCTTATCTTGAACTAAACTGCATTGTAAGAAGTTCTGCTTCCTTCCTGCCCCAAATGTGCAGCATGAATAAAATTAACAAGCAAAGAAATAGATAGGTGGAGAAATCAATTGAGGCTTTTAGGGAGAACTGATGTCTGAGAAAGGGGCAATGCATGCCTCTATTTTTAACCTGTAAAACACTAAGAAATCATTCTAAACTAAAAATAGATCTTGAAGTACTGAAAGATATTTATGCAATCATATCATGCAGGAAATGCTACATGGATTGCAGGGTTGAGGAAAAGTTTTGTCCCATTCTTGTTGGGCTTCAGTTCACATCAGGCCTATTCAGCCTAACTAATGGTGAAAGATCATCGAAATAAAATTTACATCAATATCTGGCAGCAAATTAAAGTTCCGTATGGCCTAGGTCACTTTCTAGCACACATAACTTGAGTTTCACTCAGTAAAATCACACATGTGAGCTGATACTACAATTCCATATCCTCCACCTTTTATGAATACTCTCAAATCTGGGGCTATGACTGTACATTTTAGACAAAGAATGTGTCCACATGTGTGAACTGTCTCTTGCTCACTGGTGGTTGAATATGTGAAATTACTTCATCATGCTTGAGGGGTAAAGGGGAAAAATCTATATGCACTGTTGGACATATGATAATCCAGTCACACAACAGCCATTATTTGGAGTTATAACCATCCAAGAGAAAGAACCTAATGTGCATGTGTGAACCAGTCCTATAGGATCAATCTATAAGTTTTGCTCTGTAAATTTTAGTGCAACATTTGTCTTTCCTAAACATCTATAACACCCAGTCCTTTTCCTTTGGGGCATGCCCAGCTATAGTAAACATTATTATTACTATAATTACTATAATTAACTTTATTTATATCCCACTATTCTCCCAGTTCAGGACTCAAGGCATTAAAGAGTACAGCCCTGATCTCAGCTGAAACCTCGAAACCTTGTTGAACAACAAATGAAGATTAACAGAGGGGAAAATGCTGTAGAAGCCTTCGGGAGGCAACATAAGAGAAAGTCCTCAGCAATTTGCTTAGTTTTTCAAGCAAAAAAGGACAAGCTGCTGTGCCTGTGTGCCTAACTAAGCTCTAAGGCAAACTCACTGTGTTTTTATCTTGGATGGACTATTGGAAATGACAGCACAGGGATCCCCTGCAGGATAATCTCTCCAACGAATGAATATTTGATATGAGGGCTATCCCTTTATAACTGTCTATGTCACTACCAACTCTTAATCTGCAAAAGAAATTACTCAACCAGGCATATCTAGGGCAGAGGGCGAAGGCTAGGCTCTGCCAAAGCAGGGGGGTGCCCAAGCATCACTAAAAGCATTGCTAAAGAAAGGGTGGGTGGTGACATTACAAACAAGGTCGAGGAACATCTCATATTAAGGGCAAGCAACAGGATTTTCCAAGCCTGCATAACCTTACAGTGATTAATAAATATGCAATTCCCCCCACTTCCAAAGTACATGCTTACAAACGCTTCATTTCCATTGTGTCCTATCCCAGCCCCTCTCACTATTTTCAGCTGCAATTTCTCTGGCCATTGAGTGGGAGACAGACAGACTGACAGACACAGCTCCACCCTGTTGTATTTATTGCATCTTATTTATTATTACACCTTGTTTAGATTGTAAGCCTGAGGGCAAATTAATGATTTATACACTACTATGAGAATCTTTGTGGTTGAAGAATGGGGTATAAATTTTCTAAATCAATAAATAAATTTCATCAGACAAGCCAAAAATATATATAAACCCTTTTAAAGGATATGAAGATCTTATTCTTTAAGCAATCCAGAGTATACAGTCAGTCCATCACATTTGCAGTTAAATTTTCAATGAATTTTCATGAATTTAATCAATATGTCTCTCTAGGAATCTCTAGTTACTATCTATATTCAGCTTCCAGTTGGAGAACCAAGTACAAATGTGAAGAGCCTGCTGGGCTTCAGAATGGATCTCTAACTTCAAACTGGCAACTGTGTAACATATATTACTGGTTTGTTTGGAAGAAAGGGAGCAGCTGGGATAAGGACTGCACAGCAGGAGGACAGAGAGGCAGTGGAGAGGGGGGGGGGGGAAGAGAGATTTCCCTCGAAATGTGGAATCTTTCAATCAGACCTGGCAACTTTACATTCCTTGACTTTGTAGACTGCCTACTTCTTCCACACTTGGCAATTCCAATGCAAGGTATTATGTAGCAGTTAATGTTACCCAACAATAGGAAATGCAAACACACATACACATATAAGATTCCATATGCACATGCACACACACAAATGATAATAAAACTCATAAGGAATTTTATAAAGAACAAATCTTCCTCAAACCTCACAGAAATTGCTGATTAGGAATGTTAACTTCCCATTGTAGACATGCAGACAAAAACAAAAAAAATCCTATCATATTCCCTGTGTAGCAAAAGAAAACATATTTTTCTGTGTAGTTCTCAATTGATATTTGTTTTTTGGGGGGGGAGGGGTAGTTGCACAGAAATATACATTATTCCCTGCATAGGAAGAATGCATAAAATACACTATTCCCTGTGAAGAAAACATATTTCTGTGCTGAAAAATCTTGCATATATCAATGCAGAAAATACTGAATTAATTCGTGAAGAATCTCACAGCAACTTTGCAGCTGCCTTTATGCTTCCAAATACATTTCCTGGGCATCAGGGATCCCCAATCTCAGTCAGGAAAAAAAGAAAAAAGAAAAAAGAAGAAAAAAAACAGTATTATTTCCATCTCCAGTATCAACATAATGCTTCTTGGTCCTTTTTAAAAACTTTTCTTAATCAAAGAATTTCATATCTCAGGTGGACAATAAAACAATAACAAGGAGGGTAGAGAGGAATGTGTATGTATTTCTCTACACAGCAGCATAATCAGTTTTCCTCAAATAAATAGTGAACATGCTACTTGCTGTCCTGGAACTATTTGAAGAAATCTTTATAGAGAATGGCAAAGATGGCAGTGTTGAAGGTATTAGATGGACTTAAAAGTGTAGCAAGCACTTAGATCCAGGTTATTTTCTATTGTATTCACATTTGTTTTGCAATCTGCTTTCTACATCTGTATACTCAGCATTCTCCACTTTGCTTCATATTTACTGCTTCCTCCTGTTGAGTAGGAGGTTTCAGAAACTTGAGAAACTCAGGCCCAGAACTCAACCCCCCCCCTCCCCAAATGTAATGTCTGTCATCTTAGTCAGATAGCCCGCATCTTATGGAAATCCTGCATAGATGAGAAACCCATCTTACTGTGACCCTTTTGCTAGATGAGCTCAGGATGACAGGTAAGGAGGAGTTAATTGAAAAGCCAGCTGTAGTTTTCTGATTAAAGTTCTCTTCTTGTCTACTTCTATGGCTTGCTTATGCACTAATCTGAGTGAGGTTAGAACAAAGAGGCCCCAGCTTCCTCTGTGATATTTGTGTGTCTCCCGTCTCTACATGACAGGTTCTAATGGACCTTGATATAATGAATACTCCAGCTGGCCTCAGCACAAGTTCCCAACCTGTGTAAATTGATTCAGCTCTGACACAAAATCCATTAGGGGCCCTGGCGTACAACAAGAAGAAAGAAGTGTGCCGAAACCCAGGAATATACAGGAGCTGCTGCAGCTTTGATTTATAGATGACTGCTCTGTTTTGACTTTCCTCTCTAGCTGCAGCTCCCTCAAGAATAATATTCCTTTGACTTCTACAATTTTTGTGCCTCAAGAAGGAAACCATAGAAGCAGACATCTATCTTATGGATTAGAATGATGGCAATAAAAAGATAAACATTAATAAATAATTTTACTCCAGTTACTTTAAAAAAGACTTTCTAAATTGATATATGACTTCAGAATGTGATTTTGCCTCCTTTTCTGGCATGGTGAAACTAGAAGAAAAACCCAACTACAGTACTTGTGGGCAATGGAGGAATGAAATGCTTCTCAAACTATCCCTACTGATGGGCACAAAACATCTATGAGAGTGTTGCAAAAGGTTGTGCACATCCAATTGAATATGAGCTATTGGAAATAATCAAAGTTGTCTGGTTTCTCAAAGTGCAGACTACATTTCCTCTGGACTGGTTGAAAATAAATAGTGACTATGAGTATGTGGAAGACAGAGTGCTTGTGCAGAAAGAAAGCAAATAACTTCAGGTAATTTGCAAGCATGCAAGTTGGCCACACATCCCAACAGGTGAACACAGCTGAAAAAATAGAAATTTCTATATACTCTAAAACAGGGCTTTTAAAACTTTTTCAATTGCAACCCCTTTTGGTCCAAGACATTTTTATGTGACACGCAGGTATATAAAGTAAGTATAAATAGCAAACATTTACTGATAACAATTTGGTGTTTGCAAGGCTTGTTAAACAGGCTGATTTTCCTTTTTATGAAGTACAGTTTACCTGAAGCATCTTCTGCAGAGTCCATTGTAAACACTGTACAACAGATTCATGAAAATGTTAAAAACAGCCACTAGGTGGCATTCAGAGAATAATTTCAGGACTCCTATATTAAGCTAAGGAAACCCCATTTGGAGTGGGGACTCATAGTTTAAGAAACATTGCTCTAAAAGCACTAGATCCATCAGATATTGGAAGCTAAATAGGGCCAAGTTTGGTTAGCACTTGGAAGGAATATCACCAGAGCACAACAGATGCTGCAGGTTGTATTCTGAGGAAAGCTATGGCCTGTCACTTCTGAATATTTCTTTCATAAGAAAACCCCATAAATTTAATAGTGTTTCCACAAGTCAACAGGCAATTTGAAGGTACATTCTTCATTTCATGACTTTCACAAATTTGTCCTTTCATTTCCTCCTGCTCACAGCTAACAATACTCCAAGCCTGGAAATTAGGGATGGAAAGGATGTTTGAAAAAATGGTAAACATGAACAACAACTCATGTTGAGTGATGAGAAGAACACTGAACTAATTGGAATCTGTGCAGTTTGAGATTTATTCTGCATGGTTGTAATACTTTGTACAAGAAACAGCATTTTTTTGCATATAAAATAATTTTTCAATGCAGAAATATTACTTCCTTCCCAGAAAATACTGTTTGCTATGCAGAAAATGTTGCACATAATTTTATTCTATATAAAATTTGCACATTGTGGTTTTGCAAAAAAAAATCCACTGTATTTTCTGTGCAGGAAATAGTAGTTGTATGTTGAAACATATTTTTTTTTCAAAAATGTAGATTGTACAGAAAATGGCATTTTATGCACAAAACTACTGCATGCAAATTTTGTGTAGAATAATTCCTAATAGCCTAAAAACAGCATGGTTTTCAAAGACTTTCTCACAGCAGGAACAAAATTACTAGAATTAACTGTTGCTGCTGTCAAGAAAAACATAGTGAAAAATTACATCTCTACTAGAGACTACAGGCAGGACTCTTCCATAATCTGGAAGAATAATGGAGCGATACCATGGCTAGACAGTCCACTTAGAAATTTGCAAAGAAGTGCCAAGAAAATGAATGTACATTTTCATAATATTTATGGACTATGATAGTTTAAAAGATGAATATTTAGAAATAATTGCCATAATTTAATTATGCGTACAAACATATCTCACCTTTCTGGAAAGGATCGATCAGGTGATTTGTGTGCCGGCTGTTCAGTCTACTGCCCAAGGACTAACCCTGAAGAAGCAGCCAAAGACTTCACCTCCATCTGTCCCTCCTTATGGTTTATCATCATTGTAGTGGACTTGAATTGTGCACTTGTGCTTTCTGTAAAGCTACATCAGTGATAAACATCCAAGCCATATTCCATCCTTAAATGTGATCGTGAAAAATCTTAAATGTGATCAATAGAAATCTTAGTGGGAGAGTTTTATTCTTTGCAAGTCCACAGGGGGGAAAGAGAATTATGGATATGAAATACAGCTGCATAATGTAAATAAAATGGTAAGTCCTTCTATTTCAAGAAGCACTTGTCCTTTAAAACAGGTCTGAAGAAGTTAAGTCTCTAGGTTTTCCCACCTCTGGCTTGTAATATCATGGAAAACGTCATCTGCCCAGTTTCAATTTGTTATGGAACAAGGGAAAACGTAACAGTTCTGTAAGTTATTTGGATGAGAAGCAATTTTATAATTTCTTATTGATGTAGCCCTCTATAAATGAATAGAACAAGTTGTCTAGAATTAGTCTCCATGATAGAACTGACTATGTATTTATTTTAGACATCTATTATATAGGCTTAGTACTTTTCAAAAACATAATGTACTGATACGTTTTTAGAAAGATGTTTGTAAATTGTGAACTAAACTGTCCCCAAATTCAAAAAAGAATCTAGGTACTATTACAAAGTTATAAATACATATTAAATATTAAAGTAATAATAGGTAAGAAAACTAGATTGCTTTTGGATTTCATAAATACTCAGTATCATTAATATGCACGGTATATATTCATGTATATACAAATGGAGCATGTTACACAATTGAAGGCTATATATTACAAATAAGTGAACTGAATCATCATAGTTTTAAAAATGTCTGTTGATTGCCAACTAGAGGAAAATCCACTCTTGTGCTGATTGGTAATGGGACAATAACCATTGCCTTCTCAATTTCCTGTTCCTTTTGATTTTTGTTTAAGGTGGTTGAAAGGAAAATGTTGTGTTACGTTTTCATTAAAAAATATTTTCTAATCTGCAGATGTTTGATTAATTGTATGATGGAGGTTGTAACTATTTCTTTGAAATGAATCCTGTGGGATTCTGGAAGTTATTACACCCCCACCCTCAAAGTAACCTTCTCAAGATCAAAATCTATGGTGCATTGAAAAAGCAAAATGTTTACTTCTTTAAGAAGTATAATGGTTGAAGATAATTTAAAATGAAATTGAAAACAGTTGGCTTATAGTAACCAGTGTGAGGAAGGTCAATAAATTTGCCTAGAAGTACCTGGCATTTCTTGTATGTCTTTACTCATTAGTGTGTTTGAAAAAAAATTTGAGGAAACAAAAAAAATCTCCCTATCAAAAGTGGCAGGGCTTTTGCAAGATTGACTAAATGACCTCTCGAAATCCCTTCTAGCCATATAATTCTGTCATTGTAATAAGGAAGAAAATGGGTAAAACTAATTGTGCAAATTTAACTCCAGAGATTCCACTTTGTGGAGGAGATTGACACTGGTGGTCCATAATGGAATACATTTTCGTGAGCAAAATAGAAAGAAATGATTCTGAACAGGGCAAGCTTTTATTTTTCCATCTTCTTCTATTTCCCTGAGGAATGCATAAATCCAATATAAATATAAGAGAGCAAGTAAGCAGGTTGTGTAGCTCTCAGAACCACCTGCAGATGCCCTAGAACTTCATATTGTCTCCAAAATTAAAAGAAGAGTGATTTTGCACTCCTCAAGTTTCAGTCATTAATCAGAATGTAAATCGCAGTGAAGAATTCAAAAGAAGACAAGGACTTGGAAGGGCAGCTATGAGGAAACTAGGCAAGATTCTGAATTGTAAAGATATCATTCAATAATAAAGTTAGAGGATTGTCCATATCATTGCATTTCCCATTTCTATGTATGGTTGTGAAAACTTGACAATGAAGAAAACTTGACAGGAAGAAAAGGAACTCATTTGAAATGTAGTGTAGAGTTCGATGGATACCAAGTACTTTTTAAAAGACGAATAAATGGATCCTAGAACAAATTAAGCCTAGACTCAGAGCCGGTCCAATGTGGAGGCCAATGAGGCCCCCGCTTGGAGCGCACGGTCCCTGGGGGCGCCATCAAGGCCCCTCCCCCGGCGGGGACCACTGGCTCCCTTGCCAGCGAATGTGGTAGGCCTCAGATGAAGCCTTCTGCATTCGGCAGCGGCGGGCATGGCTCTTTCTTCCCTTCTCTCTTTCTCTCTCTCTGGGAGGTTGCCGAGAGAGAGAAAGAGAGAGAGAGAGAAGCAGGGAGGGAGGGAAGGGAAGAGAGAAGGGAAAAAAAGAGCCATGCCTGCCGCTTGGCCTTCTCCTCGCCCTGCCTTGGAGCTGGGAGTCGCTCTGCCCTGAGCCAGGTGAGCCTCCCCAGTAGCGTGGCCCTATGGCTCAGGCTGGGCTCCTGGGGAGGGATGGGGGGGAGGGAGAAGCAGAGCCCCCTTCGCAGACCAGTGCCAGCCTCTTTCTCTTTCTCCCTCTAAGAAAAAAAGTCTCCTCCCCATTTGGTTTTGCTTATTTCCAAACTTCAGCCAGGAGCCAGTTAGGCTTAAAGGGGAACACCATAGCCAGGCGAGCCTTCCTAAAGGGAATTCTTAGAGCCAGAGGATATCCCTTTAAGAGATATCTCCAGGAGGAGATGCCAAACCCAAACAGCTCCTGGAAAGGATTCTGGCACCAGCTTAATTGCAACAGATTCAGTGCCATGTAATCATGTGAGTTGTAGTTTTACAAAGTCCCTAGCCTTCCCTGCAGAAGAGAGCCAGTACCAAGCCAAACTACAACTCCCAGTTTTCTGTCAGATTGTTTTGGATTTCAACTCCCACAATTCCTAACACCAGTCATGGTCAAAGTTTGCCCTTGCCTGGTATAGAAGCATTATATTCTTCTTCTCCAGACATACCAACAGTTTGTATATTAAGTGAGAAAATCCTGGGCATTTTTTCCTTTAATGCTGAAAGTTCATAGGTTGTTCAGCAACAGCCTACTGTCTGGGTTGCTATGAGTTTTCCGGGCTCTATGGCCATGTTCCAGAAGCATTCTCTCCTGACCTTTCACCCACATCTGTGGCAGACATCCTCAGAGGTTTTGACGCCTGTGGGAAACTAGGCAAGTGGGGTTTATATATCTGTGGAAGGTCCAGGGTGGGAGAAAGAACTCTTGTCTGTGGGAGGCAAGTTTGAATGTTGCAATTGGTCACCTTGATTAGCATTGAATAGCCTTGCAGCTTCAAAGCCTGGCTGCTTCCTGCCTGGGGGAATCCTTTGTTGGGAGGTGTTAGCTGGCCCTGATTGTTTCCTGTCTGGAATTCCCATTTTCTGGGTGTTGTTCTTTATTTACTGTCCTGATGTTAGCTTTTTTAAATACTGGTAGCCAGATTTTGTTTATTTTCATGGTTTCCTCTTTTCTGTTGAAATTGTCCATGTGCTTCTTGTGGATTTCAATGGCTTCTCTGTGTAGTCTAACATGGTGGCTTTTAGAGTGGTCCAGCATTTCTGTGTTCTCAAATACTGGCTGTTAGGAATTGTGGGAGTTGAAGTCTAAAACATCTGGAGGGCAAAGGTTTGCTCATGCCTGATTTAGATCCATCTCAAAAAAGGTATATTTGCCAAGCCCTTTGGATACGACCTTGGAAATATCTGGCTATAGCGCAAAATATTCTCAAGTGTTGGGTTTTTGAAGCTGCACAAGATGGCTTTAAGGCAATTTCTGCCCCCTCAGCCAAAATTTATACGGCCAACTTTAGTAAGCTGGAAATAATATCTTAATCATGTATCCAGTTCAATAGCAGATTGTGATGGGAAAGTTCTGGAAAGTGCAGTATAGAGCAGGCATGGACAAACTTTAGTCCTCCAGATATTTTTAATAATAATAATAATAATAATAATAATAATAATAATAATAATAATAATAATAATAATTGTTATTCTATTTTATTTCTAACCTGCCCTCTCTTCCCAAAAGGACTCAGGGCAGCTTCCAAATGCAAAGGTAAATATTCAATGCCATATACAATAATAAAAACACAACACAATAAAATAGCAAATAAATCATAGCTAAAAGTGCATATAAAATAGATTCTATAGGGAGGATAAATTATTGGATTTCAACTCCTACAGCTTAGCTTTCTCTGCCAATAATGGTACCATACCAAACTACAGCTTCCAAGATTCTGTAGCAGTGAGCCATCTTGGATATTGCAAGGGATGATTTATTATTATTATTATTATTATTATTATTATTATTATTATTATTATTATTATTATTATGACACAGCAAACAAGATAGATATACTGGATTTCATATTATTATTATTATTATTATCAACACAACGACGTTGTATGGCACAGCAAACAAGATAGATATGCTGGATTTCGTTTCGCAAAACCACAAGTCGAACACTTCCCAAGTGTCTAGGACTGTGTGATGTATTTTCTGATGATGTGTGCAGATCCCAGTAGGGTGGCCTTTTGCAGTTGGCAGATGGTGATTTTGTCAATGTCTATTGTTTCCAAATGCCGGCTGAGATCTTTTGGCACAGCACCCAGTGTGCCCATCACCACCGGGACCACCTGTACTGGTTTCTGCCAGAGTCTTTGAAGTTCAATCTTGAGGTCCTGATAGCGGCTGAGTTTTTCCTGTTGTTTTTCATCTATGCGACTGTCACCTGGGATGGCAACATCAATGATCCAAACCTTGTTCTTTTCCACAACTGTGATGTCTGGTGTGTTGTGTTCCAGAACTTTGTCAGTCTGGATTCGGAAGTCCCACAGTATCTTTGCGTGCTCATTTTCCAATACTTTTGCAGGTTTGTGATCCCACCAGTTCTTTGCTGCTGGGAGGTGGTACTTGAGGCATAAGTTCCAATGAATCATTTGGGCCACATAGTTGTGCCTCTGTTTGTAGTCTGTCTGTGCGATTTTCTTACAGCAGCTGAGGATATGATCAATGGTTTCGTCGGTTTCCTTGCACAGTCTGCATTTTGGGTCATCAGCTGATTTTTCAATCTTGGCCTTAATTGCATTTGTTCTGATGGCTTGCTCCTGGGCTGCAAGGATCAGGCCTTCTGTCTCCTTCTTCAGGGTCCCATTCGTGAGCCACAGCCAGGTCTTCTCCTTATCAGCTTTTCCTTCAATTTTGTCAAGGAACTTTCCATGCAGTGTTTTGTTGTGCCAGCTGTCAGCTCTAGTTTGTAGTGCGGTTTTCTTGTACTGGTTTTTTGTCTGCTGTGTTTTGAGGAGTTTCTGATTTTTGACTTCAATCAAAGCAGGTTCTTCACTTTGCTTGACATATTCTGCCAGGGCATGTTCTTCTTCTTTGACTGCTTGTTTTACTTGTAAGAGTCCTCTGCCCCCTGATCTTCTAGGCAGATATAGCCGGTCAACATCACTGCGAGGGTGCAGTGAATGATGAATGGTCATGAGTTTTCTTGTTTTTCTGTCCAAATTGTCCAGTTCCACCTGTGTCCAATTTATAATGCCAGCAGTATATCTTATGACAGGTATGGCCCAGGTGTTTATGGCCTTGATGGTGTTGCCTCCATTGAGCTTGCTTTTGAGAATTTTTCTGACCCTTTGTGTGTATTCTTTGCTGACCACAGTTTTCACATGTTCATGCTTGATGTTGTCCAGCTGTAATATGCCCAGATATCTATAGGCCTCTGGCTGGTGACACTTTATTGTTTGGCCATTGGGCATATTTATGCCCTCACTTTCAATGATTTTTCCCTTCTTCAATGCCACTGTCGAACATTTGTCCAAACCAAACTCCATGTTGATATCAGTGCTAAAAATTCAGACAGTGTTGGTCAGAGACTGGATTTCAGTTTCCGTTTTCCCATATAGCTTCAGGTCATCCATGTACATCAAATGTGAAATTTTGTGAGAATTCTTAGATATTTGATAGCCGAGATTTGTTTTTTGTAAGATTGTTGACAGAGGGATCATGGCAATAATGAAAAGCAGAGGGGACAATGAATCTCCCTGGAAAATTCCTCTCCTGATGTTGACAAGTCCATAGCTTTCATTTCCAACAAACAGTTCAGTTTTCCAGTGCTCCATCATGTTTTCAATGAAGGTGCCAACTGTTTTACAAATCCCGATGGCGTCCAGGCACTTGATGATCCAGCAGTGTGGGAGTGAGTCAAAGGCCTTTTTGTAGTCAATCCACGTCATGTGAAGATTAGCTTTTCGGCTCTTACAGTTCTCCAGAATCATTTTGTCAATCAATAACTGGTCTTTTGTGCCCCTGCTTTTCCGTTTGTTGCCTTTCTGTTCATCTGGCAAGATGTTTTTTTCTTCAAGATAGTCTTGAATTCTGTCAGCTATGATGCCAGTCAGTAGTTTAAACATAGTGGGCAGACACGTTATTGGCCTGTAGTTTCCTGGTGCTGCTCCTTTTGCTGGATCCTTTTGTATCAGGTATGTTCTTCCAGTTGTTAGCCATTCACTGATACTTCCTTTCTGCAGCATCTCATTGAATTGTTGGGCCATTTTTCCATGTAAACTAATCAGATGTTTGAGCCAAAATCCATGAAGTTGATCACTACCAGGCGATGTCCAGTTCTTGACTTTTTGCACTCGTTTGCTGATCATTTCAGTTGTTATTTCCATCAGTTCCATTTTGTTCTGTGAGAATTTTCCTTCAAACTCCTTTATCCACCCAGCGTTTTTGTTGTAGTTTTTATTATTTTCCCAAAGTTCTTTCCAGAACTTTGTAGTTGCAGTTTTCTCTGGCTTTATGGGTACTGTGTCTGTTGTTTGGTTCAGACTCTGGTAGAACCGTCTTTGGTCTGATTGTTATTATTATTATTAGCCCTTGCTCCCGGGAAGGTTCCTCCGCTGTGGGTCTCTACTTATCTATCTACCTCTCCACATATTGTGTGTATGTGTATGTATATTATACACTCACACACAAAACACATATGCAGGGACCATATGTGCCATATATATATAAAGGTAGAAGGTAGAGGTGAATAGAATATATATATATATATATATATATATATATATATATATATATCTATATATATCTATATGGAGCCCCGGTGGCAGAGTGTGTTAAAGCACTGAGATGCTGAACTTGCAGACCAAAAGGTCACAGGTTCAAATCCCGGGAGTGGCATGAGTGACTGCTATTAGCTCCAGCTTTTGCCAACCTAGCAGTTCGAAAACATGCCAATGTGAGTAGATCAATAGGTACCGCTCCGACGGGAAGGTAACGGCGCTCCATGCAGTCATGCCAGCCACATGACCTTGGAGGAGTCTATGGACAATGCTGGCTCTTCAGCTTAGAAATGGAGATGAGCACCAACCCCCAGAGTCAGACATGACTGGACTTAACATCAGGGGAAACCTTTACCTTTAATATATATATATATATATCTCACAATCACACACACACACACACATATTCTAGTCACCTCTACCTTCTACCTTTTATTTTTCAGTGATTGGTTTCGGGGGGGGGGGGGGGGGGGACCAAACTGCTGCTTGCTTACACTTGAAAATTGCCTACGGCCGGCCCTGCCTAGACTCTCCCTAGAAGTCAAGCTGGCTAAACTGAGACTGTTGTACTTTGGTCATATCATGACTCACTAGGAAAGATCATAAAGGCTGATTAGATAGAAGGAAGAATGTATTGTATTCTGATAGAAAGGCTCAATCAAGGAAGCCACCGCTGCCCTGAGTCTGCAAGACCTAAGCAAGCCTACTGATGATAAGGTGACTTGGAGATCTCTTATTCATAAGGCCCCCATATATCAAAGTCAACTTGACAGCAATTAATAGTAACAAAAAGCTCAAATGCATTGCATGTGCAGAAAGCAAGAGAAGAAAGAAACTATAGGTAATATGACATTGTTTGCGATCTTATTGGGTGAGATAGTTTGGCCCATTGGGAGAAGCACAGGGAAAAAACTGGCTTCTCCACTATTGCTGTTTTCCATTCTTGAGCAATGCGTAACATATTGTCCTATTCAACTTAGGAATGCTAACTACGGAAAAAAGAAGGAAAGAAATGTTATTAATTCTTTTTCTGCCCATTGCAAGTTCCTTAAATCTGCAAGGACCAGCAACCATTCTTAAAGGATTAGTAGTAAATGCAGCAGCAGAGTTCCTGGATGCAGTGGAAATTGTTCAGATTATGCAGAGCTAACAAATGCGATTAAATGATTAGGTATTGTTCACAGGAATTGCAACTTGGGGAAAGAATATTGAAATCAATTTCTGATTATGATGCAAAGGAGGTTGTGGGTGTCCTTAGAAGCAATCTTTCCTCCTGAAATTTGTTTTTCCTCATTCTCCTGGCTACATTATAGTTATCATTTTCAAAGTCCAGGAGAACAAGTGTGAGTATTGTACTTAGCTTCTTAAAAGTGTAGAATTGTAGAAAATCACAATAGCAGGTGCCTTATCTTATTTTGCACATGGTATTAAAATAAGCAAATATATTTTGCAAGCTGTAAACCACATGTGTCTGTGTATGTGATGAAGTGAGGATGTTCATAAGTCTTTTCTATGAAAGTTGTTCTCCTTATTTGCAGTTCAGTCCTCGAATTGCTTTTTTAAAAGGTTTTCTGGAAGATGAGAAACAAAGAACAAGAATCTGAACTATCTCCCATTGAAATCCACAGCACATTTTCATTAGTTTCAGCAGGGAGATATTCCATCATAAATTACTAAATCAAGATCACGCAATGAAAAATCATAGCTGCAGTCCTACATGCATATTCTCAGGAACGTGTCCTGTTGAAATATGCAATATGCATCAGAAAATTCCTAAAGTGATATTTCAAAGCATTGAAATACTTTTGACTCTTGCTCTTAGCAAAATCTAATTTATTTAAGACCTTTTCACACTACACATAGTACTATGATCGCACTTTAAATGCAATGACAACATCCTACAGAATCGCGATATTTGCAGTTTAGGGAGATATTTAGAATTCTAATCTAGAGAATTTCAAAGCCTTAATGAAGTATAAACCCCAGGATTCCATATCATGTTGCCATGGCAGTTGAAGTGGAAACATATTGTTATAATTGTACAGTCAGCACTCCACATTTTTACGTTACACTTTTGCAGATTTGTTCAAAGGTTGACTAAAATGCTCTCTCTGAGAATATCTAGGTATGGTGAACCTCTCCTGGAAGAGTACCAAAGAGTCACACTGGAGGTCCCAAAACAAAAAGCTTGCTCCCTACATTATCATTGCCTCTCTATCTTCTTTCACGGTAAACTCAAATTAATGTGTTGCTTGTGGTGATAGCTCTTCTTTCAAATTATTACAGAAACTATCATTTCTGTAGTGGGAAATATTCCTCTGAAACACTCCCAAGGTGGTGTCAATTGGTTTGATTGGGAAAAGTGTAGTCAGTTTTTGAAGGATACCATTAATAATCCCCAATTATACTTCATTTTTTTCTATTTCATAGAATCATAGAATCATAGAATCATAGAATAGTAGAGTTGGAAGAGACCACATGGGCCATCTAGTCCAACCCCCTGCTAAGAAGCAGGAAATCGCATTCAAAGCACCCCCGACAGATGGCCATCCAGCCTCTGCTTAAAAGCCTCCAAGGAAGGAGCCTCCACCACGGCCCCAGGGAGAGAGTTCCACTGTCGAACAGCTCTCACAGTGAGGAAGTTCTTCCTGATGTTCAGGTGGAATCTCCTTTCCTGTAGTTTGAAGCCATTGTTCCGTGTCCTAGTCTGCAGGGCAGCAGAAAACAAGCTTGCTCCCTCTTCCCTATGACTTCCCTTCACATATTTGTACATGGCTATCATGTCTCCTCTCAGCCTTCTCTTCTGCAGGCTAAACATGCCCAGCTCTTTAAGCCGCTCCTCATAGGGCTTGTTCTCCAGACCCTTAATCATTTTAGTCGCCCTCCTCTGGACGCTTTCCAGCTTGTCAACATCTCCCTTCAACTGTGGTGCCCAAAATTGGACACAGTATTCCAGGTGTGGTCTGACCAAGGCAGAATAGAGGGGGAGCATAACTTCCCTGGATCTAGACGCTATACCCCTATTGATACAGGCCAGAATCCCATTGGCTTTTTTAGCTGCCGCATCACATTGTTGGCTCATGTTTAACTTGTTGTCCACGAGGACTCCAAGGTCTTTTTCGCACACACTGCTGTCAAGCCAGGCGTCCCCCATTCTGTATCTTTGATTTCCATTTTTTCTGCCGAAGTGAAGTATCTTGCATTTGTCCCTGTTGAACTTCATTTTGTTAGTTTTGGCCCATCTCTCTAGTCTGTCAAGATCGTTTTGAATTCTGCTCCTGTCTTCTGGAGTGTTAGCTATCCCTCCCAGTTTTGTGTCGTCTGCAAACTTGATGATCGTGCCTTCTAACCCTTCGTCTAAGTCGTTAATAAAGATGTTGAACAGAACCGGGCCCAGGACGGAGCCCTGCGGCACTCCACTTGTCACTTCTTTCCATGATGAAGACGACGCATTGGTGAGCACCCTTTGGGTTCGTTCGCTTAGCCAATTACAGATCCACCTAACCGTAGTTTTGTCTAGCCCACATTTTACTAGTTTGTTTGCCAGAAGGTCGTGGGGGACTTTGTCGAAGGCCTTACTGAAATCCAGGTACGCTACATCCACAGCATTCCCTGTATCGACCCAACTCGTAACTCTATCAAAAAAAGAGATCAGATTAGTCTGGCATGACTTGTTTTTGGTAAATCCGTGTTGACTATTAGCAATGACCGCATTTGTTTCTAAGTGTTCGCAGACCACTTCCTTAATGATCTTTTCCAGAATTTTGCCTGGTATTGATGTGAGGCTGACCGGACGGTAATTGTTTGGGTCGTTCTTTTTTCCCTTCTTGAAGATAGGGACCACATTCGCCCTCCTCCAATCTGCTGGGACTTCTCCCGTTCTCCAAGAACTCTCGAAGATAATTGCCAGTGGTTCTGAAATAACTTCCGCTAGTTCCTTCAGTATTCTTGGGTGTAGCTGATCTGGCCCTGGGGACTTGAATTCGTTTAGAGAGGCCAAGTGTTCCTGGACAACTTGTTTCCCTATTTGGGGTTGGATTTCCCCCAATCCTTCGTCCATTCCATGTTGCTGAGGTTGAAGATGGCTTTCTTTTTGTGAGAAGACCGAGGCAAAGAAGGCATTAAGCAGTTCTGCCTTTTCCCTATCCCCTGTCACCATCACCCCATCTTCTCCTTGCAGTGGCCCTATCGCCTCCTTTTTCTTCCTTTTTCTACCAACGTAAGCAAAAAAGCCTTTTTTGTTGTTTTTTATGTCCCTGGCAAGCCTGAGCTCATTTTGCGCTTTAGCATTGCGAACCTTTTCCCTACAGGTGTTGGCTATACGTTTGAATTCTTCTTTGGTGATTTCTCCCCTTTTCCACTTCTTGTGCATGTCACTTTTGAGCTTTAGCTCAGTTAGAAGTTCTTTGGACATCCATTCTGGCTTCTTTGCACTTGTCTTATTTTTCTTCTTTGTTGGCACTGTTTGCATTTACGCCTTGAGTATTTCACTTTTGAAAAACTCCCATCCATCCTTAACTCCCTTGTTTTTTAATATCGGCGTCCATGGAATGCCGCTCAGTAATTCCTTCATTTTTTGGAAGTCAGCTCTCTTAAAGTCCAGAATGCGTGTTTGACTTGTCTTAGTTTCAGCATTCCTTTGTATTGCAAACTGCAGGAGCACATGGTCACTTGCCCCTAAGGATCCAACCACTTCAACTGTATTGATCAGGTCTTCCACATTTGTTAAGATTAGATCAAGAGTTGCTGATCCCCTTGTTGCCTCTTCTACCTTCTGGACCATAAAATTATCTGCAAGGCAAGTGAGGAATTTGTTGGACTTTGTACTCTTGGCTGAGTTTGTTTTCCAGCAGATATCGGGATAATTGAAATCGCCCATGACTACTATATCTCTTCTTTGTGCCTGTTTGGTCAGCTGTTGACAGAAGGCTTCATCAAGTCCTTCATCCTGACTCGGAGGTCTGTAGTAGACACCCACGACAAGATCTTTTTGAGTCCCGGTTCCCTTGATTCTTATCCAGATGCTTTCAAGCTGGTTTCCCGGATTACAGTCTTGCATTTCTTCTGCAACGTAACTGTTTTTGACATATAAAGCTACTCCCCCTCCTCTCCCCTTTGTTCTATTTCTGTGAAAGAGGTTATAGCCCTCAATGGTTAAATTCCAGTGATGGGAGTCATCCTACCAGGTTTCAGTGATGCCTATGACATCGTATGTGTGGTGCTGTGCTAGGAGTTGGAGTTCGTCTTGCTTATTTCCCATGCTCTGAGCATTAGTGTAAAGACATGTAAGCCCCTGTGACCTCCCCTCGAACTGTTTATTTGGGATTATTGTGCTCTCTGTACTTGGTCCTTGCTGTGTTTGTGCAGCCCTCCGTTTAGCCTTTCGGCGGTTCCCTGTGGTCGTGGGTAATATAGTGTTCGCCAGGCTGTTGTTCCCCTCCCCCAGTGGATCTAGTTTAAAGTGCGCCTGATGAGGTTTGTGAGTCTGTGTGCAAAAAGATGTTTTCCTACTTGTGTGAGATGCACCCCATCGCTTGCCAGTAGTCCATCCTCTTGGAAGAGTAGATCATGGTCAAGGAAGCCAAAATGCTCCTCTTGACACCATTTTCTGAGCCAGTTATTGACCTGTACTATTTTTCCAGCCCTTGTAGAGCCGTGTCCTACAACAGGGAGGAGGGATGAAAAGATCACATGTACATTATACAGTTTTAGCTTTGTTCCCAGAGCTCGAAAATCATTTGTGATCTTTTGAAAAGTATGCCTAGCGGTGTCATTGGTACCTACATGAATCAACATAAGGTGGGGAGGGTGATGGGGCTTTAGGAGCCTGCTGAGCCTCTGAGTGATATGGTGTATTTTTGCCCCCGGGAGGCAGCATGTTTCTCGAGCCATCCCATCCGGTCTGGAAATGATGGCTTCCGTTCCTCTAAGGAGGGAGTCACCTACTACCAAGACCTGTTTCCTTTGAGGATTGACAGGGTCCCTTTTGTGCAAGACAGTGTGTATATCCCCTGAAGAGTGTTCCTGTTGAAAGTTTCAGTTATAATATGTTTGCATTTTGCTGTAAGATGTCCAGAACTGCTGCATATCCTATCAGATCCACTTCTCAAAAGTGTGCTGCAGTCCATAAACACTTACACCAAATACAACTTGATCATCTTTAAAGGGCCAGAATCTTTAAAGGGCCAGAGGATTCCTATAATTGTTTCAGTTGCAGAAGACTAACATGGCTATCCTTTCCATCATGCAAGTAATTAGATTAGCATGTTTAACTTCTACAATCTATGGCTATATACAATACAATGACTGAGGTGACATCTAAACAGACACAAAATCTAGGACCTATTCAGTATGCTGAACAATGGAGTTACTCAGGTATAGTCCTCAGACTCGCCCCAGGTTCTACAGAGGTAGGAGGCAGTTCCTACTGCCCAGTAGTGCCAAACTCAATTCAGTGCCACTGGGCAGACACCCTAACTGCTCCCTCCCCCATGTGGCAGCAGTCTCCAACTGAGACACAGGTCCTACCTGTCCTCCCTTGCATGCTCTGAGGTCCTGCCATAACACAGATCCTATCTGTCCTCTGTCGTGTCCTGTGATGTCAGCTGAGGCAAGGGTTGCTGAGAGAGGAGGAGGGGTGAAACCCCCTTCTCTCCCCCTCCCTTCCCAGCACTGCCCATCGTCTCAGCTGACCTCAAAGCACATGATGGTGAGCAGGTAAAACCCAAGTCACAGCCAGAGTTTGCCGCAACACATAGGGCAAGATGGGAGGGTACTGACATCTGTGCCACCCAAGCCTGGGAAATGTGTGGTGGCAATGGGGACAGTTGCAGCTGGTTCTGTTTGGGAACTGGCCCTACTTTCTCCACAGGCCCTAACTTGGAGGAACAGTGGCCGAATTTGGACTTTCCTGTGATTTTGGTTTACATGGGGCGAGGTTGCATGAAGGTGGCCTTGCCCTGTGTTACCCCAGATCAGTGCCATGCAGCATTGGAGTTGATCCTCATCTACATCGACCTAAGTGGTAGATGTAGATGTGACCTGAGTGGATGAAAAGGAGTAGAAAACAGAAGAAATACCTTAGAGAGTAACACAGAGATTTAATTTTAGCTGCTTTGAGTCTCATTCATTTGAAAGATAAGAAACAGGATATAAATGCTACTGCTAATGACAACAACAACAACAACAACAACAACAACAACAGGTTTGCTGTGGCTGCCCATCCCTTTCCACAGAACCATGCTAGCATTAAACAGCTTTTGTCTCTCCAAGTACCTCATCTTTGAGATTTTTTTTTCAAACAGGCACTGACAACCCTGGGAGCTAAACTGCCTGTTTCCTGCTTATGATTCCTTCTGACTTGAGAATCATATGTGTGTTAGTGTGTGTGTGTGTGTATCAGAGAGGGCAAGCAACCAAGAAAGAGTGCTCTCTCTCCTTCCCTTTTTTCAGTCTAGTTGGCAATGATTTCCTCAGGGGCAAGTTAGGCACCTTCAATCCCTCTGAAGGTCAATTCTAGCCCAGGTTCTCAGCACTTCTGAAAATAACAGCACTACATGCCTCTCATATACGTATGGATTGCTCCTGGCAAAACCTCTGTTCCATCATCGCGCCCCAAAGACTCCAAATGTTATAAAACATCACCTGACTTTTCCATTGCAGAAATGGAGCATGAAAAATTGCCATTTTAAAGCTGCCTCATAGGGCAGCGAGCACAGCAGAAATTTACCAGCAGACCTTTTTTCTCTGGGAAAGTTTCTGAAGCCACATGTGGGACTTGATTATACCAGCCTACTATTCCACAACAGTCACATATAAGTGTAGATAATGGATACATACTGTGTTGAGCACCTTCAGTAGCACAATTGTGCCAGTCTATCCATGGTCCTGTGATCAGACATTGCACACCACCATTACTCCACTTTCTAATCCCTACCCTATTCAGTTGTTGTTGTTGTTGTTGTTAGCACAATTTGCATAATTTCAACATTAACTCCTACACAAGGCAAAATTATACATAAAATAAATGCAAAGTAGGAACAGAAGGAGAATCCTGCACACACTCTCACATTATCGCAGCCAGTATAGTAGCAGAAGGGCCCATCACACTAAGGTTAGGTGATGGGAATATAGTCAATTTTGAAATGTTGATGGTTTTTACCTGTTAATAGCTTGGGGTGAATGAATCACTTGGCAGGATGGGGATGACTGGTAGATGCCATGTGGCAGGATCCAGCTGCAGTGCCTGCCACATGTAAGGAAGTACAAAAACTGATTGGAAAGTTCCAGTTTTTGGGCTTGTTCAGATATTATATTAGATTAAAATAAATCAGCCTGTGGCACTGGTATAAAATTTTTGATTATGTCAGGAACTGACTGAGAATATTATAAGATAAGCAACATTTTCATGAATCTCCAAAATGAAACTGGAAGGAAGAGGAAAAAAAAACCTGGGGACTTTCTGGTCTTTTTAATCAATCTGGATACACTGTGAGTTTCTGAGATTATTTTAATCCAGGGGTCCCCAAACTAAGGCCCGGGGGCCGGATGCGGCCCTCCGAGGTCATTTACCTGGCCCCCGCCCTCAGTTTTATAATATAATATATTGTATATACATATAATATTGATAATATTATAATGTAATACAATATAACACTAATAATAATACCATATAATAATATTAATTATATATTTATTATTTATTTATTTGCGACATTTATATACCGCCCTTCTCACCCCGAAGGGGACTCAGGGCGGTTTACAAGTATATATACATACAATATATTATATTATACAACTATATTGCAATATTATTAGTAATATTGCATGTAATATAAATATACAATTATAATAGTGAATTATAATTATTATTACATATTAATAATAATTATAATTATTATATTCTATATTACATATAATATTACTAATAATATTACAGTATAGTGGTATAGTTCAATATAGTAATATATAATGCTAATATTGTGCTATCCTAATAATATAATATATTGTATGTACATATAATTTGTAAGCCACTCTGAGTCCCCTTTGAGGTGAGAAGGGCGTGATACAAATGTAGTAAATAAATGCAGTAAATAAATAAATAATAAATAAATATATTTTAGACTTAGGCTCACCCAAAGTCTGAAATGACTTGAAGGCGCACACAGCAACAACAACAACAACAACAATCCTAATTAACTTGACTATCTCATTGGCCAGAAGCAGGACCACACTTCCCATTGAAATCCTGATCAATGTATGTTGGTTAAAATTGTTTTTATTTTTAAATATTGTATTGTTCTTTTGTTGTTGTTGTTGTTTTTTTTTGTTTTGTTTTTTTCCCACTACAAATAAGACATGTGCAGTGTGCATCGGAATTTGTTTGTATTTTTTTTTTCCAAATGATAATCCGGCCCCTCAACAGTCTGAAGGATTGTAGACCGGCCCTCGCCTTAAAAAGTTTGAGAACCCCTGTTTTAATCCATGTAAAATATCTATGATTACATACAATAGAATGACTGAGTGGGTGGAAAGGAATAGTAAAAGAGGAGGTGGCTGTTTAGTGGGTAGGAGTTGATTCAAGAGAACTGAGGTCTCTTCTGCAGAAAATATTGCAGCTCTCTTCTGTAGCCAGGTTGGATGCTGCCTGGTCATGCCTGGCTGCCTGGCCAGTAAAAGGCTGTTGTAGCATCTTTGGCACTTGAAAACTGCCCTGGAACAGTTAGTTGGATATTACATATGCATAAGAAAATAGTGAATAAATATCTTGTATACACGCTCATAACTCTGAATCGTATGTCACCAATAGGATTCCATTTTTTACAATCCATGTATAACAGTAGAACACTCTATAATTTACTTAGAGCCCTTCCAGATAGGCCCTATATCCCAGGTTTTCTGTTTATCCCAGATTATCTGCCAGTGTGGCCTCATATAACCCAGTTTGAAGTAGAAAACCTAGGATCAGATATGGGGATATAGGGCCTGTTTGGAAGGGCCCTTAGAACAAAACCCCCTGAATTCAATGTGACTCAATTCCAAAAAGGTGCAGATGCAGTGGCAACACAACAATGAAATCCTATGTGTGTCTGCTTAGGCCACTGATTTCATATTCAACAAAACTGACTCATACGCATATATTCTATAGTAGTACAGCCTAGGAACATAACATTAGTTCATGCTGCCTTGTTGCTATTTAATCAGTAAGATTTGCTGTTCGAGTATTCTTCCTAATATAAAAGTTTATTCCATAAATTCTCTGTGCAAAGAACAAGGCATTTTGTGTAAAAAGAAAAAGAAAAAGAAAAGAAAACCAACATATTTTTCTGTATAGAATGTTTTTACTGCAACACTTTGGGACATTTGAATACTGGGAGAAAATTGTGCAAAAATCTTGCTGGTCTAATTATTCCCAATGGAATTTTCTGATTTTCAGGAACCCCATTTTCTGACCTGAAAAGGAGGGGAAAATGAATATTGTTTCCATCCTTATTTGTGATGTATGAATCAAATCAACCTTCAGAGAGCGTCCTTTTGTCTCTCCTCTTGCTGTCAAGATGTAGATGAGGAGTAGTTGGTGAATGAATGAGATTACATGAGGGACCATTTATGACAAGGATGAAGGAGGAGTTAATAAGGAAGTATAAAACAGCAGCGTCAAATGCTAGATCAAACTATATTGCCTCTGGCTATATTTTTCTTGGGGATCACATGTTAACACCAGTTTATGCTTTACATCACAGCTTTTAAATGGCACAATGTTTGCTTTGATCTTGAAAGTAAGGAGTTGCAAGTAGCATGATTTCTTATAACAAATTACCCTTCTTTTGAAAAGGGATGTGGAGAAATGTCACATTTCAAAGGTAAGATAACAAGTGGCCATAACGTTACTTGAGAGGAGTAATGTAAAGGACACTAATACATTTTAGACAGATATTTTATTTTTAATGTTTCATATAATTATCTTATCAGTCCTAAGGTTCTTCATGTGAATAGCAACCAAAAGTAATCCAAAAATAGTTAGCTGGACAAGTAATGAAACACATTACATTTACATCGCAGTGAATAAGGGAATGAAGTACATTTCAAACATTATAATGAGTGATAGAAAACATATTATTTTAAAAAGTCACTTTCCAAGATTAGCATTTCCTTGTATGTTCAGAATGCCACATCTGAAATACTTTATCAATTGCATAAAATGAATGTCCTAATACATTAAAAAAGCAAGTTAAACAGAGTAAATTTTCTTTATCTTGTCTTCATGATAGAGTAACTTTCTATCTAATTGTCCCCCACCTCATTGTGAATATACTCAGACTTCAGGCCTTCCCCAACAAAGGCTAAATGGCACAAACCAGAGAAAAGATCATCTCTTTTCCATACAAAATATCTCACTAGGGCTTATTTGATGGCAGTGTATGCTTGAAAGTGATTGCTTATATGTTATACATCTCCTTTTTTGAAGGTCTCCTTATAGCCAGATTTTTTTATCATTACGTAGGACACTGCTGACAGTAAATATAAAACATTGATTGAGTGGAAAAGCATTTTTACAGTTAAGAAATGTAAAAGATTGAAGCAGACAATTATGGCATAACAAATGAGGAAATTGCAAATGAGGATTTTTTGCCTGGGTGTTAAGTTTTCCTTCTCATAACAATTGGCCACCAACTCCTTTGAATAAATTAATAGTACCTCCTCCCTTTTGGCTTAATAATCCATGCGCGCGCACCCCCCCACACACACACCTTTAAATATTAATTAAACATTCTTCAATGATTGTTTGCATCCTAATTGAACTGGGAACTCACAAAAGAGTCAGAGGGAAACAATGCAAGGAGCATGACTAATGTGGAGGGAGAAGGAGAATCCCATAGTCATAAGGTCTTTCTGTGATTGCTTGATAAAGGAAATCCAAACTGAGCTATAAGAAAGAACATTTGGAAAATGTAAGAATAACAATATGCCCTACTAGATCATCATACATAGGAGGCACTGAGCTTTGAGGATTGTGGTTTTAGGGCATGTGATAAAGAGACAATTTGAGTCTTCAATTTGGGGAGCAAATGGCTGCTTCCTTTCCTTCTTCCTCCTCCTTCAGCTAGACATATTTGGCAAAGACCCATTGATGGTATCAAAGGGCTAATTAGCTGGCAGCTGGCGTGGAAAGGGTGGGGTGCTGACTGGAAGATAAAAGGGTGTGAAAGGAGGCAGATGAATGTACAGTCATATGAAGAATGACAATCAGAAAAATAGCAGCTGGGAGGTGAGCCCATCCCATAATAATAGGTTAGTGGAGTCATCTCATCTTCCCTTCTGGTGTCACTTTTAGGGACACCAGAATGTCTCCCCATGTCACATGTCACCCCATGCAATCTTAATCACTTTCTCTCACTATCTCTTCATTAGTGTATGTTGTGTGAGTAAGCACCATGTGCTCCAGTGGTAAACAATGACTATATTTTGCTTTGAGAGACACAGTTTCCAGTCCCTTGCTGGGTCTAAATCTCTCCATGCAGCTAAATTCAGATCCAAAGCTTAATTTAAGTTTTAAATTTAAGGCTTAAAAGGACTGCATCCTAGTACATATAAAACAACAATAAACCCCAATGCCTTTAGGCAAATAATTACCCCTTGCCCTTAAATAACCACTAACCACTAACAGAAAAGTATTCAAGGTAATGGAATTTGCAAGTTTGGGTTCTACAATATCCTGATTGAGACAATAACTACTACTTCTTATCCCATGCAGTCACCAAGACTGCAGGTATGACTATCTCCTTGGATAACAAAGTGCTGAAATGGTTCCACTACCAGGATGATTATTGTCTTGCCTAGGCAACATTAGATTTCCTTCACTGTGGCAGGGGCTGTAGATTGATTATCTGTCAGCCACTCCTCTTTCACCACCACTGCAACTTGGCCCTGGACTTCCTGTGTACTTTTTCCCACTCTTTACGCAGCCATTTACAATGCTTTCTTCTTCATGTATGCCTCAAATTTTAGATGAAGAAAATACATTAAAGTCTCGCTTACTCGACATAAATGGGCTGGCAAAACATCAGACACATAAAACCGAGTCTCCTACTGTTACCCATCCAACGCAATGCTAGACACCTAGAATACTAACAGGGAATCAAAGGGTTAAAGCAAAGAAAAGCCTCGGGGCTAGAGCGGGCCAGCAAGAAGTGTCCGGACAGAGAAGAGGAGCAAAAAAATCACAGAGGGAAGGAGGGAGGACACTTCTGCTTCCGATCCTGCCTCTTTTTCCCCTTTCCTCCCTCCTCCTCCTCTTTGTCTTGCCTTTTTCACTTATTGGGAATGGAGAGAGAGTTGGGGAGCACTCCTTTAATTGAAGGGGAGATGCTGGAGGAAAAGGGGGGGTCGGATAAGACAGAATGTCGGATAAGTGAAGGTCGGATAAGCCAGACTCTACTGTATATGAAAGCAGGAGAGGAAGAAAGTTCAATTGTAACTAAAATGAATAGAAGTTTAGAATTAACTGACTAAATAATTAGCTAAATATGATCTCAAACACTTAAATGTCAAAAGATAATATCCAAACACTAAAATCAATTTTTAAAATAGCCAGTCATGTGTACTTTGAAAACTAAAGGTCAAGCAAATATAAGGCTGGACAAATTAATTTGTTAGTTAGCAACACTCACTATTAGAGATTGGACACGACTAGTTAAATTCAACTAAATACATGAACAAACATTTCCATTCTTCACTTAACAAGTAAATATGGCATTCAACAGTGCATATTAATCCTCTAATGCAATGAATACAAAGTTTTGTCTCCTTGTTCTTTGTTGGGGCTAGTCTCAAGATCTACCCCCCCACACACACACACCCATCATTGATATCATGGATGGGCATCTTGCTCTGACCATAGATCAAGTGACTTCACATACAGAGCTTTGCCAGGGAGGTGCATGGTAGGTTTGGCAGAGGTGGTGCTTTAGGAAGAAGCTTGGTAGAGAAGTTAGGAGCGATGCTCTGGTATCCCTAAGGAGGGGTTTATTTGCTTTTTTCACTTGTGAGAGTCCCAATCTACCCTCTCACCATTGATCTCATGCATGGCTAGACTTGGCTGGGCAGTCTTCTTAGAGCCGCGATGATCCTTTGCTCCCCAACAGTTGTCTACCTTCTCCTGCACTATTGCCTTTGATGTAAAAATTTGATGAGAAAAGTCACAACAGTGGCCAAAAGTCAGGGCAAAAGTCCAGGGCCAAAAGCAATTTGAACAATTCAAGAAGTAGCAGGCATGCCTTGAAGATTATTAATCTTTTCCTCTAATTTTCTTAGAAACATTCAAGACATATTTTTGGACAGGCATGTCTCCATCTTTGCATGCTGAAATTGATTAGATTACTGTTTTGTCATCACTAATCAGCAATAATTCAGGATGAATAGCCTCAGGCCATCAGTTGTCAGCAACATTTCTGGACAAATCGTGATAACTCATCTCTGATCAGGAATAAATCAGAAGGGATTACCGCAATTCATCAGAAACCATAATAATGTGGTAACCAGAGTTTATCCTCAGTCAGAAATAATTAATTAGAGGTTGCCTGCAGCAGAAGCAGCAAGGTCATGAAGAATCAGACCTTTCGGAAGGGAAAGTGAAGGGTGAAGGAAGGAGAAGAGTAGAGAGAGAAAGGAAAAGAGGGGGAAGGAAGCAGCGAGGCACTGAAGGGGAGAAAGATAAGGAAGAAAGGGAAAGGAAAGAAAAAGGAATAGAGACAGATTAAGAGAAAGACATTCAGGCGGTAAGAAAGAGAGGAATGTAAAGATAAACAGGAAAACCAGTTTCAAAAAGAAAAGAATGATAAGAGTGGAATGAAAAAGCACATAGAAATACTATCTTATTATTGGAATGAAAGTAACTCTTTATGTTGTCGAAGGCTTTCATGACCGGAATCACTGGGTTGCTGTGAGTTTTCTGGCCATGTTTCAGAAGCATTCTCTCCTGATGTTTCATTCACATCTGTGGCAGGCATCCTCAGAGGTTGTTGAGATATGTTGGAGACTATGCAAGTGAGATTTATATATCTGTGGAAGATCTGAGAACACATAAATGTTGGTCCTCTCTAACAAACACTATGCCAGACTACACAGGGAAGCCCTTGATATCCACAAGCATGTGGACAATTTCAACAGAAAGGACAAAACCATGAAAATGAACAAAATCTGGCTACTCTAAAACCAGGACAGTAAATAAAGAACAACACTCAGAAAATGGGAGAATGTCAGACATGAAACAATCAGGGCCAGTTAACACCTCCCAGCAAAAGATTCCCCCAGGCAGGAATCAGCCAGGCTTTGAAACTGCAAGACCTTTCAATGCTAATCAAAGTGATTAATTGAAACAGTCATACTTGCCTCCAACAGACAGGAGTTCTTTCTCCCTCCCTGGGCTTTCTGGCAGTGTAGACTTAGATAATTCAGATCAAATCAGATAGTCTGGGATCAGATCCTGGGATATTGGGCAGTGTAGGTCCAGTTTAGGTTACAATAAGTCAGATCTGAAGGCACAGAAAACCCAACGGTATGCAGATTTTCATTCAAGCAAACATGTATAGCTTTGGACAGTAATTAAGGAACCAAAATCACCATATTTGTTATAGAACTAACACAAAGTATTGTAATATTCTTCCTTCCCATTTATTCGAATTTTGAGGACTCCGGAGTTGTAGGAAATTTCTATGAAGTTACAGCATTTTTCTTGTGTATAGTTTATTGTACAATTATGGATAGACTCAGTCAAGGAAACCCAGAGTCTGCAAGAACACTGCATGGCTGTTGATAATAGGGTGACTTGGAGGTCTGTCATTCATAGGATTGCTATAAGTCAGAGTTGATGGTCGTTAACAACAACAACAATGTACAGATGGAGCATAAGGGGGCATTCATAGGGAGCAGAGGCATGTCAGAGGAAGTTTGCCATTGCTTTCCTTTCTTTCAGACTGAGAAAGTGTAACCTGCCCCAAATCACTCATTGCATTTCCATGGCTGATCAGGGATACAGACCTTTCACACTAACCTAAGAGTCTTCTTCTAGAATCATAGAATCATAGAATCATAGAATAGTAGAGTTGGAAGAGACCTCAAGGGCCATCTAGTCCAACCCCCCGCTAAGAAGCAGGAAATCGCATTCAAAGCACCCCCGACAGATGGCCATCCAGCCTCTGCTTAAAAGCCTCCAAGGAAGGAGCCTCCACCACGGCCCCGGGGAGAGAGTTCCACTGCCGAACAGCCCTCACAGTGAGGAAGTTCTTCCTGATGTTCAGGTGGAATCTCCTTTCCTGTAGTTTGAAGCCATTGTTCCGTGTCCTAGTCTGCAGGGCAGCAGAAAATAAGCTTGCTCCCTCCTCCCTATGACTTCCCCTCACATATTTGTACATGGCTATCATGTCTCCTCTCAGCCTTCTCTTCTGCAGGCTAAACATGCCCAGCTCTTTAAGCCTCTCCTCATAGGGCTTGTTCTCCAGACCCTTAATCATTTTAGTTGCCCTCCTCTGGACGCTTTCCAGCTTGTCAGCATCTCCCTTCATCTGCGGTGCCCAAAACTGGACACAGTATTCCAGGTGTGGTCTGACCAAGGCAGAATAGAGGGGGAGCATGACTTCCCTGGATCTAGACGTTATTCCCCTATTGATGCAGGCCAAAATCCCATTGGCTTTTTTAGCTGCCGCATCACATTGTAGGCTCATGTTTAACTTGTTGTCCACGAGGACTCCAAGATCTTTTTCGCACACACTGCTGTCAAGCCAGGCGTCCCCCATTCTGTATCTTTGATTTCCATTTTTTCTGCCGAAGTGAAGTATCTTGCATTTGTCCCTGTTGAACTTCATTTTGTTAGTTTCGGCCCATCTCTCTAGTCTGTCAAGATCGTTTTGAATTCTGCTCCTGTCTTCTGGAGTGTTAGCTATCCCTCCGAGTTTGGTGTCATCTGCAAACTTGATGATCGTGCCTTCTAACCCTTCGTCTAAGTCGTTAATAAAGATGTTGAACAGAACCGGGCCCAGGACGGAGCCCTGCGGCACTCCACTTGTCACTTCTTTCCATGATGAAGACGACGCATTGGTGAGCACCCTTTGGGTTCGTTCGCTTAGCCAATTACAGATCCACCTAACCGTAGTTTTGTCTAGCCCACATTTTACTAGTTTGTTTCTTTATTAGTTCATTTGTTTCCGACTCTTCATGATCTCATGGACCACTCCACGCCAGAACTCCCTGTCAGCCATCACTGCTTCCAGTTCCTTCAAGGTCAATCCAGTCACTTCAAGGATACCATCCATTCATCTCGCTCTTTTCCTTTTTCCTTCCATTTTCCCCAGCATCATGATTTTTTCCAAGCTTTCCTGTCTCCTCGTGGCCAAAATACTTCATCTTTACCTCTAATATCCTTCCCTCCAGTGAGCAGCCGGGCATTATTTCCTGGAGGATGGACTGGTTGGATCTTCTTGCGGCCCAAGGCACTCTCAGGATTTTCCTCCAGCACCAAAGTTCACAAGCATCTATCTTCTTTCGCTCAGCCTTCCTTATGGTCCAGCTCTCACATCCATAGGTTACTGAGTACAGACTGGAAAATTACCTCTTAAAAGGGAAGATATATAATTGCAATTTCTTTGATTACATATTGATTTCTCACTCTTTTGTGAAAAGGGTGTTAAAAATAAAATGTTGTTGTCATGCTGATGCTGATGCTATGCCTTTATTACTGAAGCAAAGAATTCAACTTTAAGCAACTTGTTATATGTATCTTACAACTGTACAGCTGCTTTTGACAATTATATTCCAGGTTATACTTGGAAGTGAATCCACCAAATGCAATTAGAATTATTTCTGAGTAGAAATCCCTTTGTTTAAAATATATATGTTTCATATATTGATGGCTCTTTTTCAACAAGGCCTAGATCATCCAAGATAAATGGGTCATGCCTTATCCATAGATTTTTAAATTAGTTTTTGTTATCTTCACTTTCATTATATGCAGTTCATTTATATCTACAATTAGGTTATCATTGATAAAAACCTGCCCTCTTCTGTTATGTATTTTAGAATGGGGCAAAGTTGCACTTTGTTCTCAGGAGCAGGCAAGCTGGCATTGCTTGGCTCTCCAGATTTGTTTCTCCTCACAAAGCCAGCGACAACATAAACAGCAACAAGTTGGGGTAAAGTATTATTCTCTTGATTATTGTTGGTTTCAAAATATTGTCCATGCTTTTGATCAAAGCTTAAATCATATTTTGTTTCTTGGCATCTCTACAGGGCCATGACTCATTAGTGTACAGTACAATGATTTTGAAAATTGATGCAGCACTATTGGCATACTACCAGTCTTATTAACTTCTGTCAAAAATGCTTAGATGGTGACCAAGTAGTGGAAAAACGAGCATTTGTGACAGCTCAGCTATTCATTCTGTGTAGAGATTAATGGATGGACTATCAGAATAGTGGGGGTTAGGTCCAACACCAATCACAATATAATGTAGTACACTTTGAATAGTGCACACTTAAGAGTTTTAGTGCAACTTCTCAATATACCCTCCATTCTTCTAAATATATAATGCTATCATGGAGCAGTGTTGATCATGAAAAAGGTAAATGTTATATATTGCAGAAATTCACCTCTTTATCTCTGTGTGTTCATATAGACACAAAATGTAGTCAATTTTTAGGCATTTATTATAAACAAAGCTTTTCAATACATACTACTGAGAAGCCTCAAAATCACATATGGATAGGCTACAAGCTTGATCCATGTTACGGGAAATGGCAGATATTTGCTTGGTCTTGCCAAGATTCCATGGAAATGTCTTCATAGCCTTTTTTATCTCAAAGAATTCATCTCATATATAGGACACTCTAGAAAGACGTATTTATTCCACTCGAATATAATCCAATGTGTAGCAGTCCAGAAATTGCAGGAGTATATTGTAATAAATGGCCAGATATACATGCTGTAAGAAAGCAAAGGTTGTGAAGCTGCAAAGGTTGTTTGTTTTTTTAAAGAAACCCCTTTGGGAAGCATTAGAGAATCAGCAAAATACATTACATAAATCTTCAGTGGACAGTGGCTTTGCTTAATGGAGTGGACAGCACAGTAATAGGATTTGCATGCTTAACTTTGTTGTTCTTTTCTCTCCTTTGGAGGATGGCTTTTCTGTGGTAAAAATGGGGGGAAATCAGAGTACTACTGAAGAGGGTATGAAAATTAGATCACAAAATGTGACATTATCTTCATTTCTGTAACATTCTGAGGATCAACTCCCAAGCAAAGATATTAGTTTTCCCAACTTTCTGGAAATCTAATCTAAACCTGTATTGTTTGAAGCTTGAAACCCATATTTTTTAAAGCAAGAATAACAAAAACAATGAATATCTAGTGAGATGAATTATTTCATCACACAGTGAATTCATATTAGAGAGATTGACTGAATGCATAATCAATAAGAACATAATAGATCATAGATTTAAGGTTAGCACTTCAATTGAGATTGAAGAGCTTAAAAAACAACTAGTGTCTAAAAATATGTACAATTTCATCACACAGTGAATTCATAGTAGATGAACTGTAGTGTCCACATATTCAGGCTGAGTCCCTGCACCAAACAAAACCCACATTGTTGCTGTGTTTTAACTCCCAACACACACACTCATTTACATTGTACATAGATGGTCCAGGTCCAGAGTATTTGACTGACTGCACCCCCTTGTACACACCAGCCCAGGCCCTTAGATCTTAAGGAGAGGCCCTTCTCTAGGTCCCACTTCCATCTCAATCTTATTTGGTGGGGAACAAGAGAGAGGGCCTTCTCGGTGGTGGCCCTTCGACGCTGGAATTCCCTGCCCAGGGAAGCCAGAATGGCCCCCTCCCTGCTGTCCTTCTGGCAGTGGGCTAAAACTTTCTTATCCAGACTTTTCAAAATAAAGGTGTTTAGGATCAAGTCAGGGGGTGTTGTGGTTTTTAACTTTGAATATGTTTTAATGAATTTTGACTGTGAGGGTTTTTTTTAGTGCTGTTTGAGTTTAATTCTGTTTTAAAGTTTGTATATTTGTATATTTTAAATGGTGTACTAATGCTTTTACGTCAAGCCATATTGAGTCCCCTTTGGGGAGATAAAGTGGGGTAAAATAAATATAATAATAATCACAATCTGCCAACTGCAAAAGGCCACCCTACTGGGATCTGCACGCATCATCCGAAAATACATCACACAGTCCTAGACACTTGGGAAGTGTTTGACTTGTGATATTGTGATACGAAATCCAGCATATCTATCTTGTTTGCTGTGTCATAATAAAATAAAATAAAATAAAATAAAATAATAATAATAATTTAAAAGACAGCTATACATCTAAGCAACAAAGATCTGTGGCAAGGATTTCTGGTTTCTCACTGGCTGATGACACAATATATTGCATTTATGGTACGACATCTTGTGCATACAGAGAGAATAAGGGACAAAGAGAAAGAGAGAGATTAAGCAAGACAGGTTGTCATGTTAGTTATTCTTTGGTCCCATGACTTGCATTAGTGATTATGTTCTAATGTTATGTGTGCATCAAAGCTTCATGGGAAAAGCCTATATGAAGGTCCTACACTTATATTAAATGACCTGGATAGTGTACTATCACCAATATCTACATCAGAATAATAACACTATGTAACAAAAATGTTAAACAATTCTGTTACTGGTTTGAAATTGTTATTCCTGTTTAATTGTTTACTTACTTTAAAAGTAAAGTGTTCCCTCACTACTTCGCAGTTCACTTTTCACGGATTCGCTGTTTTGTGGTTTTTCAATAAACTCTAAAAGACTATTATAAATCATTAAAAATTACAATTTACAGCTTAAGGAAGGGAGGAAGGAGAAGCCAAAGAGAGAGAAAAGGAGCCCAAGTGGCAACAGGAGGAGAAGGAGGTGATTTATCAACACACAATTGGTTGATAAAGACTTAAAATAGTGTATAACTACTAAAACAATGTATAAATATTAAAATAAATATAGCGTCCCTACTTCGTGGATTTTCACTTATTGCGGGTGGTCCTGGAACCTAACCCCCATGATAAGTGAGGCAACACTGTAGTTTTTCTACTCTAGAACCTTCGTTTTTGTGGCTGCCACAAACTATGTTGAATTGATTGAGACTGGATGAGATATTCATTGAAAAACTATAGCAAAATGTGCTGCAGGATGTCCTGCAAAAATATGGTTTTTGCAGTATAATAAACCTTTTCCATCTTGTTATGATAGATCCAATTAGAAAATAACATTTATAGCCAAGGAACAACAATTGCTTTACATAGTATAATAGAAGCATGGAGGAATGTAGAAAGAAGCAAAAGGCTCTTTGGCAAGAGTTAAAGTCGGATGAGGGCCATTTTCTTTATATGCTAGAGAGAATGCAAAGCCAATTAATGGAATTGCTCAGTGTGCTGTAGTGCATGACTCCATTCTCTGCTAATGCATAAAGTAGAAATAAAAAATAGAGCGTAATAGTACATGGTGTGCCAGCGGGGCTGGACTGAGTTTTACTCATCTTTAAAGGGCATCTGAGAACTCATGAGTGTATGTTGGTTCCTGAGTAGAGACTTACAAAACGTTTTAGTGTCCCTGTGTCTTTAGGGATGCTGATGGAGATAAGAGAACAAATGTAACCGATATTAGTCAAGTAAAAATAAAATACAAAAAGGTGGAAGCCTAAAATTTCCCTTTTTTGAAATCACTGGCTTTTTGGAATGAGTTTCATGTCTAGTGTTAGAACAGGAAATGCTGCATTTTTACCAAAAGACAGGTAGAATTGGCCTGGCACTTTAGTATCACCTCCTGTGTCAAGTGCAATGGTTGTGAAGTATCTACTTCCTTCTGCAACAACTGGGGAATTTGTCCTTCCATTATTATTATTATTATTATTATTATTATTATTATTATTATTATTAACAACAACAACAACAACAACAACAACAACAACTTTATTTTGTACCTGCCTCCATCTCCCCGAAGGAACTCGTGGCAGCTTACATATGATACAAGGTGCCTAAAACAAAGCAATAAAATGAACACAGAGTACAATACAAAAAAGTAAAACCAATAGCATATAAAACAAGAATTTAACTCAGAACAATGCCCAATAACCTATGGTGACAACTGCCGTAAAACATGGCCAAACTGTAAACAAGAGCAAGAGAATGGCATAGTGCAAATTGCAGCTAAGGAACAAGGGCATGGGATTAAAGTGAAGAAATCTCTGTTGGAGGGACTTGGAGTATAGGCTGCCCTACAACTCCTTTGCAGTGTAATAATGAATATTTTTAATGATCTTTATAGTTTTAGTGGGTTGTGGCTTCACAATGCAGGTGTTTTTTGTACTAAGAAAAATACCATGCTCAAATTTTATTAACTTCTGAATAATGAGAATACAACTAAGCAATTATGGGAGAGGCTTTGAAAATACACATGCTTTTATTTTGTTTGTTTTTTTAAAGAGGCAATAAAGATGGTCACATTTTTCTCTTAGTTGTATAACTTATACACTGGATTTGTCAGGTTTGACTGAAAGGGGTTGGTGTCTTAATTATTATTTTTATTTGACCAATAGGACATTTGCTCATTGAAGTTCTGAGTCTCTAAGACTGGTTGAACTTCCTTATTTCTTTGTTTATTCCACTTTACCAAGAGCTATCATCTGGTTACTCATTAAAGTAAATGTAGCATTGTTGCAAGGCAAGGCAAAGCAAAGCAAAGCAAAAGGCAAAGCAAAGTACTGGCCTTGTGTGACTTCTAAAAGAAAGAATGTTTGTGTCCAGAAAGATGTTGCCAGGGATGTAGGGATGCATGTTGATTGATATGAAGGGTAAAAAGCCCAATTAAGTGATGCTTCCTTAATTTTCCAGTATAAGTTGTTTTCTATTGCCCCATAAAAAATTTACACAAGTAAGACGAACAAGCATAACTTTCTCTTTCCTACAGTGTGGGATTATTTGAGAAATTCCATCACACAGCAAGAAAAGTTGAATATTGTGTGAAATTGATTTGGGGATAATTTTGAAAATGTTCCAGCCCCAAGATGTCTGGAGATCATTTGGTTTAACACCAGGTCCTGACTATTAGAACAACCCTCAGCTGGATAAAGAGAGGAATAGAAAAGAAAGAGTCTTTTATACAGTGTCTTAATCTGGCATGCAGCACAAACCCCCTATTTTCTCTTTCCCTCATACACTTTTTTATGTTGAACATTTACTATGCCAGGGACACTTAGCCCAGCTGCTGGATTCTTCCTTCATATCCACTGGGATGTCCAGAGTGTTTATGGAGCCATGGACAGATAAGAAGCTTGTCTCACTAAGGACACTGCCAGGGTCCAATGGTTTCATAGGAGCTGAGGAAAAATAAACCTTGCTACATGGAGATAGTGCCCCTATTTCTTGCATGCCTACATAAATTTGAAGGCAAGAGTGCTGAATGTGTGGCTTTGTAGATATTTTGGACTTTCACCTTCAGCAAGGCCAACTGTAGAGAATTCTAGGAGTTGTAATCCAACGGTTTGAAAAGTTTCCCCACACATTTTATGGGGACATATAGAATTTCCCTTTCTTGTGTTCCTATTTGCTCTGCTATACATTTAGTGCAATTTGACATCTAATTACAGGAAATGTCATTCATGTGTAAAATTCCCAGATCTTCCGTTGTGTGTATTCAAGTAGTTTCTGATTTATCATGATCCTAAGGTAAACCTACCATGGGGTTTGCTTGGCAAGATTTGTTCAGAGGGGGTTTGACATTGCCTTCTTCTGCGGTTAAGAAAGTGTAGCTTGTTCAAGTTTCCATGGCTGAGCTGGGAACCAATTCTGCTCTCCAGTCATAATTAAACATTTACACAACTGCACCACATTGGCTCTTATATCTAGGTATATTACAGAATCTCTTTTATTAGTCACACTGCACTGTTATATAGCTAGGTTGCTTATAAATGCAATTGGATAAGAAGCAACATTGTATTCCTTTTCTAGTTCTTGCTTTGGGTCCACATTGTGCCCTTTAAATGCACCCAGAATTCAAAGAGTGGATGTAACTGGTTACAAATTAACTCTATTTCCCACAAAGTAAAATATAAATGTACACCATTATGGTGGTAATGTAATGAGGGATATATTCATCCTTCTTTTAATTACTTTTAAACTTGCAAAGTTGTAACATCTCTAAATGATGGAAGGGGAATATCATGTGGTACAAGTGCTGGCTTGTCCTTGTAGCGATGATGCAATAGATGTGAGGAAAGCATCGAAACAGTGACTTGTCGTATACAATTTCCAATTCTGTTTCAGATTATGAGAGTAAAATGTGGGGCTTATAAAACCCTAAAGAGCTTGTAAAACTCTGGCAAGTGGGAACCCTATCAGACGTTTGCAATTAAAATTAAAGCTCTTGGGCCACAAATTATCTATATGAGGGAACATTTATGAATCCCTCTGTTTATTGTTATAGTCATACAGAATCCTTATTTTGGGCAAGATTTCTTATCCTGCTTTAATTAATTAGAGCAGTTTGGCTCTGGGGATCCTTTAAAGGCGAAGCTTCGATTTGCAGTTGCAAATCTTGCTCTCTGACACTTGACAGTGCTGCCCATCTTCAAGGCCATTTTCATAGGCAAGGCCTGTAGCAGCTGCCTTGCTTGTTGCTATATTAGGAATGCCTCCCAGGCAACTCACAGCTCTGATGTTTCTCCATGGATGAGCAAATAGAAGAGAATCACTATCAAAGCAGATTAGACAAACCAAACATGGCTAACATTGTATTGCTGTACCAGAAAATGTATATTTGTTTTTGTACAATTCAACCACCATATCCATGGCATATACTTTCCTTCATGGACATATGAAACTGCAGACAACAGTAAAACTTATTAAAGTAAAGGACATGCAGTGCAAGAATGTCATAGATAGATGCTGAAGGAACTAGCAATCTATTTTGTTAGATGTGGATAAACAGTACTGTGGATACTGGTCCTGGGACTATGTGGGTTTGTAACGCAATGCAAAACCACAATTATGAAATACCAACATTACAAAGTCCAAATACAATGCCAATCATAAAATACCAAGTGCTGAATATGGGAAGACCAAGTTCAAATGCCAACTGATCTGTCATGGTACTGACTGAATATCATGACAGATCTTAGCCTGATCTATCTCAGAAGGGGGCTGTTATATAAAATGGGCCAAGGATGTTAGTTGCCAAAACGGAAAAAAGGTAAAATACAATTAAGTAAAAGTATTTCAATTACTTTTGTCTGGAATCCACTATTTCATGTTTTGGTTGCATAAATTCTATGGAGTCCGTGCCCCTTTTCCTTGAAGTAAAGAGAAACAACACCACATGCACTGGAGGATGAGACATTTCTAATCTTAATTTGGTAATTCCATCCAATCACAATGTGATTCTTGAGTAGAAAGAACTGCTCATTGAAAGTAGTTGATTTGTTTATCTATCTGTTAGTCATTCCATCCCTTTCCTCCAATGAACTGAAGGCAACACAGATGGGTATTTTTCACAAGTTTTTATTCTCAGTGCAAACCTGTGAAGTAGGCTGGGCTGAGAAATACTAGCTCAATATCCATTTAAATAGATGTAAGTAGGTGGTAGCCTTTTTTGTTACAAACAACATTATATCAAATGTGCTGTCTCCCAGATGCCCCCATGCAGTGGCTAACTGGTTCCAGTAAAGGAAATATAAACACCAATTGAGATTGTGCATCAAACACATAGCCATGATATCATACTCTTGAAACCCACCTTAAAAGTCAGTCAGCTATCTGGATCAATGGAGCTCTGTTCTGCTGCTAAGCAGTGACCAGTGAATTATGCTGTTTCTGCTCCCTCCAGCGTCACTTGCTGATTAGAGAAGGCAATAATAACATCTTGCAGTTCCCCATTCAGCAGTGGCACAGTCTTCCATCAGTCCATATAGTTGATTGGCTTTTAAGGTGGGTTTCAGGATCATTTGAAGCCATGGCACAATTGTTAATGAGAATATGAAGCAGTTTCAGTGTCCTAAGTTAGAACCGTGACATCATAACTGCCTAACAAGATGCCAGCCAGCATCATTCCAGTTGACTGCTTCTCTGTGTTGTGCCCTTGCAGCTTCAATGTGGAAATGCCATTCACTGCCCACTCCCAAAGAACAGAGGATGTCTGGTTTGCACAGTCACAGAGTTTCCTGTAGATATGGGAAACCCCACTCTATGATGGTTGCTCATTTATGCAGCTGCTTTTACATAATGCTCATGCAATGCATTAGTGACAGCAAAATTGTCAAAAATTGTTGCAATCTTAAATTGTGCCCCAATCTGTCAGAAGAAGCAAGCTGGCCTTTGATCTATTTGTGAGCACTTCATTCCTTGCATATTAAAGAAACAAGAATCAAATATAAATTCCTAGCGCATGCATGTGATGAATGCTCCATCCTTTACAATAATTACAATAGAAGGTCAATTGGTAGACCAATTGAGTCAAAAGCAAAGAAGCTGATTCAAAATTTCTGATAGGTAGAAAGGGATGACATGACAGCCTAAAATGGAAAGAGAGAATTACTGCTGAAAAGGGAGCTTTCAGAAGCTCCCAGAACTAGGATTCGAATTCTATGAATTTTCCTAAGGGAAAAATGCAGTGTCTGTATGACAGAAGGCTAGTTAATCAATATTGTATTTTTCTGACTACAGAATAGATAAGATAGAATGTTGATGGGACACTGTACTAAGAAGCTTCCAGGATAATATGGATACTTGGGACTTCCACAGCCCTGATATGACATGGACAAGAAATGTTCAGAATGACCTTTTTCTTTATCATAGATAGAGTTTGTTAAGTTTTAATTAGTAATGAAATATATGCATTTCAATAATATGTAAGTATATATTATAATGTTGCATATTAATATTTCCCAGCCTTCCTAATATTAATCATTCCAGAGATTCTAATTTACGACCTGGAATGAGGAAGTGCCGTCAGTGTGGATGATGAAGCAGCTGCTCCCCCCTGTGGCCAGAATCGAACATCCCCTCAGAAGAAGGTTAACTTGCCTCTGCGTGTGTCTCTCAGTCTCTGTTTGATGTGTTTATGGGCATTGAATGTTTGCCCTATGTGTGTTATAATGTGATCCGCCCTGAGTCCCCTTTGGGGTGAGAAGGGCGGAATATAAATACTGTAAATAAATAAATAAAATAAATAATTATTAGGGTATGTTGTACATCAAATCTATTGCTGTTTAGCCATAGATGTGTGTTATGTATCATTTAAAGGGGAAAACTATAGTGTAGTCATTTGAGCATTGGATATGGACTCTAGGAGACTAGGGATATAATTTCCATTCAGCCATGAAAATCCACTGGATGGCCTTAGACAAGTTATACTCTTTCTGCCTTAGAGGAAGGAAGCAGTAGCCAAGAAAACATGCCAAAAGAACCCTAAAGTACAGTCACTATCATCTTCATCGTCGGCAATCACTCGTGTTCAAGTATGATTGTCTTCCAAGTGTAGTGTCTTGGCAGTGGGTCTGTAGGTAACTGTCACGACCCAGGCTGCAGAGCACCAATAACCATACACAGAGGCCAGAATCTATCTAATATCTTTATTAAGGAAATATATAAAGTCAATAAAAATAAGTGTAGAATGTAGTTCAGAAGAAGACCTTTCAGGAAAGGTCAATTATAGTCCAGGAAAACAATGTCCAATATAAAATATTAAGGTCCAAAGTTGTAATCCAATAACCGAAACACCCACTTTGCCAAGCAAAGTGAGGGGAGATGACAAGGTTCTTAATCCAAGGAACTTGATGTGATGCTAGGAAGTAATCTTGATTCTTGGAACACAAGGCTTGATACAAGGCAACAAGGAACGAGGAACAAGATCCGTGGTAAATACTTGGCAAGGTCCGGGAAGCAAGGCAAGGTTGGAAACGTGAACGAAGGCTTGGAAACAGGAACGAGGCTTGGAAACAGGAACGAAGGCTTGGAAACGGGAGTAGCGCTGTCCACACACAATCTACTCCAGTTGCTGACGAATTGACTCCGCAAGATTCCTTCGGGGCAAGGAACCTAAATAGGGTCTCGTTTTCCCACCAAAGAACACTTCTCTGGGGAATCAGAACCGAAAGTCAATCTCTGTGTCCAGATGCATGACTCCCTAGAATTTCTCATGGAAGCAGTCTTAATCAGCTGAATGCCTGGCTGCGATTCTCAGGCTTCTGCGATTAGCCTGCTGAACTCCTTTTTGTTGTTGATAATAACTACAGCGAGAAAATGGGGGAGATTCTGACTCAGGGCTTGTTTGGCAGATTTCTGGAAGGCAAACCTCTTGCAGGTGCAAGGGCTCCAATTCAGGCTGGGAAAGTTCCAATTCTGACTGAAATGGTGGAAAACCCAAGTTTTCCTCTTCATCTGTCACAACAGCGCTAGGAACGGGACTACATGGCCCATGAGTCATCACACTATCCCCCTCCTCAAGCCCCCTCTCAAAATAGGGCTCTCTCCCCGAGGCGCGAGGCCGCGGCTTGGTGGGGTAGGTCTGATGGAAGCGGCAGGTTAAATCGGGGGCATGGACTGTGGAAGCGTCTTCCCATGAGCGTTCCTCGGGGCCAAAACCCACCCAGTCAATGAGATATTGCAGGCGGCGGCGGTGAAAGCGAGAATCCAAAATGTCCTGAACCTCGAACTCCTCCTCCCCATCCACCAAAACAGGAGGGGGGGCCGGCCGGTCTGCATCAGGGCGCACACCATCCGCCGGAAGGAGCAGGGAGCGATGGAACACTGGATGAATGCGCATAGAGCGCGGAAGTTGGAGTTTGAAAGTCACGGGGTTAAGTTGCGCCACCACCGGATAGGGACCAATGAAATGGGCATCTAACTTCCGGCAAGGGCGATGGGAGGGCAAAAAGCGAGTGGACAGAAGAACCCGGTCTCCTACCTTGATTTCGGGGCCCGGCTGGCGATGTTTGTCAGCGTGGCGTTTATAGTCCTCCTTGGCTTGGTCTAGTTGCTGGAGCAAAAGTTGTTGCACCGCTGTGAGTTCCTGCAGCCAGTCCTCTGCTGCGGGAACTTCTGAGGTTTCAACAATAGAAGGGAAGAAACGTGGATGGAAGCCGTAGTTTGCAAAGAACGGGGTTTCTTTAGTTGAAGCCTGGACACCATTGTTATAGGCAAACTCTGACAGCGGTAACAGGGAAGCCCAATTGTCCTGCTGATAGTTTACATAACAGCGAAGGTATTGTTCCAGAGTGGCATTGGTGCGCTCAGTTTGCCCATCCGTTTGGGGATGGTGAGCCGAAGATAAACGAGAGTCTATGCCCAATAGTTTTTGTAGTGCTTTCCAGAAACGAGAGGTGAATTGAGACCCACGGTCTGTGACCAAACTCTTGGGAAACCATGCAATCTGAAAACATGCTGAAGGAAATAATCTGCAGTCTCCTTGGCCGTGGGGAGGCCATCGCAGGGAATGAAATGGGCTAGCTTGGTAAAAAGGTCCACCACCACTAGGATCGTGGTGAATCCACAGGAAGGTGGTAGATCAGTGATAAAATCCGCAGAGATTATTTCCCATGGGCGAGATGGGGTAGGAAGGGGTTGCAGAAGCCCTGAGGGCTTCTCTCTTCTTGTCTTGGAGCGCTGGCATACTGGGCAGGAATTGACATATTTTTCCACATCCTTGCGGATCTTGGGCCACCAGAAATCTCTTAGGATCAAATGCATGGTTTTAAATAGTCCGAAATGCCCTGCTGGCTTGCAGTCGTGACACAGACGAAGTGCCTTTTCCCTGCCCGGTCCTGGAGGGATGTAGACATGGTTTCTATAGCAAAGTAACCCATCCTTAAGCGAGAAGGGAAACTGTAGTCCTTGGCGAAGTTGGTCCTGAGCCCAGGCATCTGCTTGTTGACTGGCCCTGATTTCCTGAGCACAAAGGGGCCCTGGAGTAGAGGGAGCTGAATCAATTAGAGTGGATTTGGTATTTCCCACAGTGAGCGTGGCAAAGTTCTCAGGCTGCAGCAGTTGGGATTCAAAGGTCTCTTTGCGCCCTGCAGCATATTCCGGTTTCCGTGACAGTGCATCTGCTTGCTTGGTCTGGGCTGGGGTTACATAGTGGATTTGGAAGTTGAAACGCTCAAAGAATAAAGCCCAGCGTTGTTGCCTCTGATTTAGCTTGCGGGCAGTTCTTAGATGCTCTAGATTCCGATGATCAGTATGGACCTCAATGGGAAATTTGGCCCCTTCTAACCAATGTCTCCAAGTTTCAAAGGCTGCCTTTATGGCCAAAAGTTCCTTTTCCCAAATAGTATAATTTCTCTCTGGTGCGGTCAGTTGACGGGAGTAAAAGGCACAAGGGTGAAGATGATCTCCCACTGGTTGTAAGAGTACAGCCCCAATTGCCACATCGGAGGCGTCCGCCTGTACGACAAAAGGGGTTTCAGGATCTGGGTGTTGAAGGATTGGCTGGGACGTGAATAATTTCTTTAGCTGCTGGAATCCTTTCTCTGCTTGCTCTGTCCAGCGGAAAGGCTGCTTCCCACGGATGCAGCTGGTGATTGGATCAGACCAGCGGGCAAAGTCTGGAATGAACTTGCGGTAGTAGTTCGCGAACCCCAAGAAGCGTTGCACCTCTTTCTTGTTGGTTGGCGCCCGCCATTCCAATACTGCTGAAACTTTTGCCGGGTCCATGGTGAGCCCTAGTGGCGAGACACGATATCCCAGGAAATCTACCTCTTGTAGATCAAAAGCGCATTTTTCCAGCTTGGCATAAAGTCCATGATCCCGCAATCGTTGTAACACCATTCTAACGTGGTTCTCATGTTCTGATTGTGATCTAGAAAACACCAAAAAATCGTCCAGGTAGATAATCAAGAACCGGTCTAGATAATCCTGAAAGATATCGTTGACAAAATGTTGAAACGTTGCGGGAGGTCCACACAAACCGAAATTCATGACCAGGGTTTCGAATAAACCGAATTTAGTCTGGAAGGCGGTCTTCCACTCGTCCCCTTCCCTGATGCGAACTAGATTATAAGCTCCTCGAAGATCCAGTTTGGTGTAAACCTTGGCCCCTCGAAGCCGGTCTAATAGGTCCGAGATCAAGGGCAGGGGATACCGGTTTCGCTTAGTGATATTGTTCAATGCTCTATAGTCCACCACCAAGCGTAGGTCCCCTGACTTCTTTTTTACAAACATCACTGGGGAAGCGGCTGGGGATTGAGAGGGTCTAATAAACCCCTTGCGGAGGTTTGTCTCTAAAAACTCCCTGAGAGCTTCTTGCTCCGGTTCAGTCAGGGAGTAGAGGTGTCCTCGCGGGATCGGGGCCCCCTCCACCAAGTCAATGGCACAGTCATAAGGTCTATGCGGGGGTAGTCTCTTGGCTTCTTTTTCATTGAATACGTCCCAATACTCTGAGTACTTCTTGGGCAAGGTGATGATGGGTTCAGCGTCTGTGGCATGGCAGACCTTGGCTACAAGACAATGGTTTTGGCAATATTTTGAAGCAAACTGCAGTTCTCTGTTGGACCAGGAGATGTTTGGGTCGTGGAGTGTCAGCCATGGGATTCCCAAAATCACAGGGAAGTGGGGAACCTCGGTAACAAAGAAGGAAATCTCTTCCATGTGTTCCCTTATCCACATTCTGGTGGGTTCTGACCACGGGCTTACTGGACCTGTCTTGAGGGGGCGGCCGTCTATGGCCTGCACCACACGGGCGTTCTTGAAATCGTGATATTGTAATCCCAGAGAGTCGGCATACTCTCTATCAATGAAATTGTTTGTGGCTCCTGAGTCTATCATGGCATGGATCATGACGGGTCCTTTTTTCGCTGACCACAAGGTGACCACTAGGAGAAATAGGACCCCGGTTGGCGGCTCTTGAGTGGGGTTTTTGACCGGGTTGGCGAGCCTCTCTACGCCCGGTCGCTGGCTTCCCCCGCTGGCTTCACGCCAGCCGCCTCAGACGCCTTCGTCTCCGTGGAGGACGCCGCCGCCAGACGGGCGGCGGGCTTCCCTTTGGCTGGGCACTCTCTGGCAAAGTGGCCCCCGTTCCCGCAGTACCAACAGAGATTTAGGCGTTGGCGGCGGGCCTTCTCGGCAGCATCTAATCTGGGTCGCACATTGCCCAGCTGCATCGGCACCTCCTCGCTTCCTCTGGGGTATGGGGCTGGTGGCGGGGGTCTCCACACTGGACGCGGCTGGACGCCGGTGGGAGCGGGAGATTTCGCTCCAGCCCTGCCGCTCTGGCCTCGGATCCATTGCTTTCTGTTGGCAAGCATGACTTCAGCCCGTAAACATTGTTCAATGAGTCCTTCAAGGGAGTGTGGAGGATCCACCTTGGAGATTTCCTCCAGCATCTCGATGTTGAGACCCTCCCGAAATTGTCCTCTGAGGGCTATGTCGTTCCAGCCGGTGTTATGGGCCAGCACTCGGAACTCGGCTATGTACTGGGACAAGGGTCTGTCCCCTTGGGAGAGGCGCCGGAGTTTGTGGCCGGCTGCCTCCAAATTGTCTTCGATCCCCCAAGTCGCCTTAATGTGATCCAAGAAGTGTTGCGCTGATCTTAGATGTGGGGAGACTTGGTCGAACAGTGCCGTCGCCCAGTTGGCCGCTGGCCCGTCTAGGAGACTGTAGATCCACGCCACCTTGATGTCTTCTTGGGGAAACTCGGCATTACGGGCCTCTAGATAAGCCTGGCATTGGCGACGGAAAACATGAACCTTAGAAGCTTCTCCAGAAAACTTGGTTGGCAACGCCAGGGCCGGGGGACGGATTCCGCGTTCCTTCAATCCCCTTATTTCTCCCTCCTGCGCATTGAGCTTATCACGGATGCGGTCCACTTCATCCTTGTCAATGGTGTAGCTGAGTGGCTGGGCCCCCGGTCCGGCTCCGGTAGACATTCTGGCCTAGGTTAATTGGTGCTTAGGGTGGCGGAGTCAACCTGTCACGACCCAGGCTGCAGAGCACCAATAACCATACACAGAGGCCAGAATCTATCTAATATCTTTATTAAGGAAATATATAAAGTCAATAAAAATAAGTGTAGAATGTAGTTCAGAAGAAGACCTTTCAGGAAAGGTCAATTATAGTCCAGGAAAACAATGTCCAATATAAAATATTAAGGTCCAAAGTTGTAATCCAATAACCGAAACACCCACTTTGCCAAGCAAAGTGAGGGGAGATGACAAGGTTCTTAATCCAAGGAACTTGATGTGATGCTAGGAAGTAATCTTGATTCTTGGAACACAAGGCTTGATACAAGGCAACAAGGAACGAGGAACAAGATCCGTGGTAAATACTTGGCAAGGTCCGGGAAGCAAGGCAAGGTTGGAAACGTGAACGAAGGCTTGGAAACAGGAACAAGGCTTGGAAACAGGAACGAAGGCTTGGAAACGGGAGTAGCGCTGTCCACACACAATCTACTCCAGTTGCTGACGAATTGACTCCGCAAGATTCCTTCAGGGCAAGGAACCTAAATAGGGTCTCGTTTTCCCACCAAAGAACACTTCTCTGGGGAATCAGAACCGAAAGTCAATCTCTGTGTCCAGATGCATGACTCCCTAGAATTTCTCATGGAAGCAGTCTTAATCAGCTGAATGCCTGGCTGCGATTCTCAGGCTTCTGCGATTAGCCTGCTGAACTCCTTTTTGTTGTTGATAATAACTACGGCGAGAAAATGGGGGAGATTCTGACTCAGGGCTTGTTTGGCAGATTTCTGGAAGGCAAACCTCTTGCAGGTGCAAGGGCTCCAATTCAGGCTGGGAAAGTTCCAATTCTGACTGAAATGGTGGAAAACCCAAGTTTTCCTCTTCATCTGTCACAACAGCGCTAGGAACGGGACTACATGGCCCATGAGTCATCACAGTAACTGTAGAGACCTATTTTTAATCCGCATATCCTTCCACAGTGAGGACATTGATTCCTAGGTAAAAGGCAACCCTAGTCAGGGTTGGCTTGATGCTCCTTCCTCTTGACACATTTCCCCCTTTCACTTTCCATTCATGCTTCTTCGAATTCCACAGCACTGTTGGTCACAGCTGACCTTCAGTTAGATTGCTCAAGGACCAGAGCTTCCCAGTTTTTGGAGTCTATGCCACAGTTTTTATGGTTGGCTTTAAGCCCATCTTTAAATCTCATTTCCTGTCCACCAACATTCCATTTTCCATTCTTGAGTTGGGAGTATTGTAACTGCTTTGGGAGATGGTGATCAGGCATTCGGATCACATGGCTAATCCGATGAAGTTGATGTTGGAGGATCATCGCTTCAGTGCTGGTGGTTTTTACTTCTTCCAGTGCTAATATTTGGCCACCTGTCTTCCCAAAAGATTTGCAGGATTTTTTGGAGGCAACACTGATGGAATTGTTCTAGGAGTTGAATGTGATGTCTGTAGATGGTTCACGTTTCGCAGGTGTATAATAGGGTTATCAATTAACTGTTGGACCTCATTATCATTTTCATTAAGCCAGTCTTGATGTTTCTTAGTTTGGCAATGGTTTCTTCACAGGCTGTGATGATGAAGGTCTTCAGTTTATTCCAATGTTCCTCAACATTTTCAGGGTGTTCTGTGAGTAGATGATCGTTGAGTGTTGTTTGGAGAAGAGCTCGTTTGGAGGTCTCTTGAAGGGCTTGAGTGTTCATTTTATATCTTATCTTTCCTCCTTGGAGTCTGTGTTTGGGAGCGATCTTGATGGCCATTGTGGATCTCATTAACTTACGGTCTGTCCAGCAGTAATCAAAACATGTCATGGCTCTTGTGAGGAGCAGATTGCAATGGTCTCTGTAACTCAAGGTCACTATAAGTCAGAGTTGACTTGAAAGCACAAAGGAATAAAGCCACTACTACTACTACTACTACTACTACTACTACTACTACTACTACCACCATCACCATCACCATCACCACCACCAGTCAGCATTGACTTGTTACTTCTATGGTTGCATCTGCTCAGTAATTTTTTGCATTAAAGCTATTTTCTATAATCTTTCCATCTATTTCTCTATTGGGAAAGAACACTTCCTTCCTGATCAGAGAACAATAATGAGCCCAAATGCACAACCAAGTTGATGTATTAATAATACAGTGAGTCTTTGATTTCTTTGATAGGTCAATTTGCTCTGCAGTACTATTTTGTCACTCTTACCCCAAACAACTGTGTGGTTCATAAAAAATCTTATTATGGAAATACTTTTATTAGAAAGACCCAAAAGCACACAAATCTGTGCAAGGTCATGAGATGTTTTAATCTAAGAATTGGGGGAGAGGGACAGGGGATGGCTAAGAACCCTTCCAGACAGTCTCAAAATGTGGGACAAAGAAGTGGGGCAAAAAATCGTGGTACTTGACAACAAGTTGTCAGTCTTGGTAAATTCTCCGCCACCATCCTGACACGTTTGTTCATATCAGATTTTAGAAATCCCCACAATGGATAGGGGAAATCCGCTAGAAGTTTACTTTTACTTTTTTAAATATTGGTTCTCTGAGATGCGCTGGACTTCATAAGTGCTGATGTGGATATCTGAATGTACACACAAGCAATTGTTTTGTCATTATCTCTTCTCACCTTCCTGTGACCTTTATTTTTTCCCTCCTGAACCCCTCTTCCCTTTGGGGTCACTTGTATGCCATGCTAGTACCCACTGTATAAATTCAACATCAGAACAAAAAATGGTTGCAGAGAGTTCTCGTGGAAATTGCTTTCCAATTGTGTTTCCATTTAACCCCCTGTATGTCCATGGCTCCATTTGTTTATAGCCCTCATCAGCTGTTTTGAGATTTTTAAAATGCAAATATGTCCTGGAGCATTTCACACCACTGTATAGGGACAAAGTCATATGTTTTCCTTGCATGCAGGAGAACACGTCATGCGGATATGCACATTTTTCGGCCAAAATTGGGTTTTAAGCACACTTTTTTTTTGGCCAATAATGCAATCTAGTGTGCATTTTTGGCAAACATCATTTAGCCACCCTCCTTTCATCCTAGTTTCTTCCTCATTTTAGGGCCTGTGTAGAAGGGCCCCAAAACTCTTAGTCTAAGAGGGAAGAAAGTGTGTATGTACTTTCAAGTTATGAGTCTATTTATGATAACCCTATGGATTTCAAATGGTTTTCTTAGGGAAGGAATACTCAGAAGGGACTTTGCCTGTTCCTCCCTCTTAAATATTATTATTTTTCTTACTCTCTGATTGAGGCATATTGTAGTCTAGATTATTTAAATTCACCTGAAGCAACATATAGTGCAAAGAATTACAGTACTGGAAGATTTATAATGTAATACCAAGTGGGTACACTCAATGTCAACCTCTTTGGATCATATGCTGCAAAAGACGAAAGGAAAGAAAAAGGGGAGAAAAGGAAAGGTTCATTTTTTATTCCTCACATAAACTGTGTGTGAAATAAGGGGTGGACTGAAGGAGAATATGGTGTAATTAATGGGATAGGAAAAAGTGATGGCGCTATTGTACTATGTGCTTTGCAATTACAGATGAAATCCACAACCCAAGAATCATATGCTGCCTCATTAAATACCTCTGTCAGGCTAATTAGGCATGCCCCATCCTTAACAATGCAAAGCCATTTTTATGGAAATACCACCAAGGCAAAGGAAAAGTCCTTTATTTGTCAGTGGAAAGTCAGGAAAGGCAATGAGAAAGCAATTGATACCTTCAAAATACTAAATGAGAGCCCCTTGCCAAAATTAATCAAGGTGGTCTGTAAACAGAGATTAGATGGAACTTCCAACCAGGATTGAGACTTGTATTCTGCCCTTCGTCATTTTTCTCTCATTCAACTAACACCACACTCTCCTGTGGTGATAGTACTGCCAACTGTTCAACACAGGCTTTGCCAAAACTATACCTGCTGAGACTCATAAATCATGATGGGGATCCTGTTGGTGTCTCATGCACTTGTTAATTCCCTCATGAACGCAGTTGGCCATGTTTGTCCAATGCAGAATGTCTCTATTCAGTTCAAGGTTACAGAGTTCTGCATGTGGTACCCTTGAGCATGGAAGCACATGCATATTGCACATGGATATACATAAATATGCCTGCACATGCAGATAAACGTACACATTTGGTTGTACAATGGTTCAGTCATCAATATTGTGCAACTTCTGCACAATTCATAGTGTAAAGTCTGGGCAACCCATCAGTTCAGCTGTATGAGCTGGTATGATACCTGGCAGTCGCTGTTCATAGCTCTTCTAAATCCTATATAGCAGTAGCCTTCAGCCTTCCTAGACTTGAAACCAACTTTAACATTAATCTGTGATGTGAAACATGTTGTTAATGTACTGAAGACCATGTTTATTCTTTCTCTAAGAGAAAATGTAATGTGTCGGCTCACTACAGCCGCTCCTGAATGAATACACAAGACTAGCTGTGTTGTCACCAAAAAGTTTACTGCAGGAAACATTGACATGGAAAAAGCCAAGAATGGGAGGCATCTGCCAGCATTCCTTTATATACCCTTCCCCCTCATTTGAAGAAGCATTTCCCACCCAACAAAACCCCGCGAAGTTTCCCCGCCAAGTCCAACAGCCGTTTCTTCTCAGGATCCCGAGATGCAGGTGTCTTATCAGTCTACATGTCAGTGACCCTGAAACTCAGAGCGACATCCAGGCTCTAGTAGCAGGGTTCTGACATGGCATCCTCCTCCCCTTCGTCCTGAAAGGAAAAGATTAAACACAACTATTGTTCTCTGCTGTCCAAAGTTCCTTTGTACGTTTTCAAAAGGCTGCAATGAAATACCGGGTGTACCTTCCCTAGATCCTTGGGCAACCTCAGCTGATAGGTTACTTCATTTATCCTTTTTGTAATCCTGAATGGCCCTATATAGCGTGGTGCCAATTTCTTCGATGGAAATCCCAACTTCAGGTTTTTGGTACTCAGCCAAACTAGATCTCCTTCGCCCAATCTGTCCCCCTCTCGGCGCCTATGATCAGCAAAGAGCTTGTACTTTCTTTGCGTTTCTCGCAGTGCCTCCACCACGTCCTGCCACCCTTGCTTAATTTTAGCTGGCCATTCCCCATCTGTCTGGCCCTCTTCTTCCCTCCACTCGGGTAGCCTGGGGAATGGTGCCACATCCTGTCCGTACACTATTTCGAACAGGGCACGACCTGTAGCCGAATGTACAGCCCCATTAAATGCCATTTCAGCAAAAGGTAGTAGTTCTGCCCAGTCATCCTGTCTATAATTTGTGTACATTCTCAAGAATTGACACAGTGTTTGTTGAGTGCGTTCGACCCCCCCATTGGTTGCGGGATGAAAGGCCGAACTCAGGTTCCTTTCTGTTCCTAACAGCTGTAAGAATTTCCCCCAGAATTTAGCAGTGAATTGGACTCCCCGGTCACTAATTATTTTGTCAGGGCATCCGTGTAGGCGATAGACGTACTTTACATACAAATCAGCAAGCTTTTCAGCAGAAGGGAGTTTTGGCAGGGCTACAAAGTGCACCTGTTTTGAGAAGAGGTCCAATATTGTCCAAATGTACCTGTGGCCTCTGCTGGGGGGTAGCTCGCCAACAAAATCCATTGCCACGCATTCCCACGGCCTCGTGGGCTCCACCACCTTCTGCAAGAGCCCCTGGGGCTTTCCAGGTGGTGTTTTGCTCTCTGCACACAACTCACACTGAGTGACGTTCAGCCTGGCGTCTTTCCTCATTCCGGGCCACGAGTATTGTTTGGCTAACAGTTTAATTGTCCTGGTAGGGCCCAGATGACCTGCACCCTTGTTATCATGGCATTTTCTCAACATCCCTTGCCTCAGACTTTCAGGAATATACAATTTCTTATTTACAAACACCAAATCCCCACACAGTTCTCCCCGTTCCTTGTTCGTTTGTAACCAGACATCCTCCCCGTATGCTCGCTTCAACTCTCCTTCCCATATTTCTCCTCCCCCTGTGGAAATAGCAGTACGTTTGTTTTCTCTAGCTGCCTGTGCTCGAGTTAGCACTGCCAGGCCCCATTGCTTATCTAGGAAAATGCTTCCTTCAGATTCCTGAATTCCTCCCCCATGTTGGGGCATCCGAGAGAGAGCGTCCGCAAGTATGTTGTGTTTCCCTTGGAAGAACTTTAGCTTGAAATCAAAGCGGCTAAAGTATTGGGCCCATCTTATTTGCTTCGCTGACAGTTTGCGAGGGGATCTCAGGTATTGCAAATTTTTGTGATCAGACCACACCTCAAATGGTATCCCACTCCCTTCCAGGAAGTGTCTCCAGCACTCTAATGCCTTCAAAATCGCTAAGGCCTCCCTCTCCCAAATTGGCCAGTTTTTTTTCTGTATCACTAATTTTTTTTTACAAATAGCCACATGGCTTTAGATCCCCCCCTTCGTCCTTCTGTAGCAAAACTGCCCCATATGCACAGTCTGACGCATCACAATGTATCACAAATGCTTTAGACATGTCAGGGTGTTGTAGGATGGGTTCCTCTGTGAATCGCTTCTTAAGAGCTTCGAAAGCCCCCTGGCATTCTAATGTCCAGGTCAGTTTGGCACCAGGGGCCTTCACTTTGGCCGTCTCTCCCCTCCCTTTCGTCTTTAACAAGTCAGTTAATGGTAAAGTGAGACGCGCAAAGTCCTTAATAAATGTTCTGTAGAAGTTTGCAAACCCCAGAAAGGATTGCAGCTGCTTCCGCGTTTTGGGGGCTTCCCACCCCCTTATATCTTCCACTTTCGCAGGGTCCATTGCCACTCCCTGGGGGGAAATCCTATACCCCAGAAAGTCTATCTGGTCTCTGTTGAACTCACACTTGGCTAGCTTTGCGTACAGTTTTGCTTCCCTCAACTTTTGTAGGACTTCCCTAACTAGTTTCACGTGTTGCTCTTTGGTCCGAGATATTATTAATATATCATCTAGAAAAACAAAGACTCCCCTGTACAATAATGGATGCAACACTTCATTGATTAATTGCATGAATGCGGCCCCGCCGCCACACAAACCGAAAGGGAGGACGCAATAATTGAATAAACCGAAAGTGCAGGAGAAGGCCGTCTTCCACCTGTCCTCTGGCTTGATTTGTAATTTGTGATATGCTTCAATCAAATCTAATTTGGTGAATATCTTCCCCTCTGACAACTGGGCAATCAAATCCTTCACTAAAGGTAGGGGGTATTTATTTACAGTGCTGATTGCGTTCAGGCCTCTGTAGTCAATGCAGAGCCTCAACTATTGGTCCTTTTTCCGCCTAAACAACATGGGTGCCCCTAAAGGGGAATTTGAATGCTCGATGAAACCTCTCGCTAGGTTCTTATCGATATATTTCCTCAGTTCCTCCTTTTCTCTAGCCGACATCGGATACACTTTCGCCTTAGGAAGCTCTGCTCCTGGGACTAGCTCTATTTTCACTTCCACACTCCGCTTCGGTGGAAAATTGTCTGCTTCCTTCTCGTTAAACACGTCCACAAAATCACGGTACTCTGGGGGCAATTTATCCGCCAGTTCCGCTAGTCTGATAGAGTCCTCCTCCCCCCTGTTCCCTGGCTCCCTCTCGACTTCCTGGCTCCCCTCTCCCAACCTTATTCCAGAATGCATGCTCTTATCTTCCCAGTCTTCCCCAACCACGGCATGCCCAGTATAACATTGTATCTGGCTATCTGTGATATCAGAAATGACACCCTTCCTTCCCAACTCCCTATCTTACACTTCACGCCCTCGATACTGTGTCTGGCTAATGATCCTGATGCCGTAGATCCGTCCAACTGCGAAAAGGCTATTGGGGATTCTAAGCTCGTTCTTTCACATCCTAGCCCCACTGCTAACTCAGGTGTAATGATGTTCCTGGAACATCCACAATCGATAAACGCTTTACATGTTGCCTCTTTGCTGCCACTCTCAAGCTGAATTGGGACCACCAACATAGTTTTGTCCTGACTTACCAACCCCCCCCCCCCGAAAGGTCCCTCATCGGTGGTTTTTCCTCTGCACGTTTGCTGGCCATGGCCTTCGGTTTGGGTGGACCTTCGCTTTCCCCCTTCCTCTGCCAGCATTCGGCAGCCCTGTGCCCTAGCCGGCCGCACACAAAACAACCGCTCCTGCTGGCTTTCACATTCCCTCTCGGCTCCACTCTCCTCCCGGCTGAAATCGATTCTCCCTTCCGGCTTCCCTCTTTCATCTGCGGCTGTTGTTGCTGCCCTCCTCTGTGCCTCCTCGCTTGGGCCAGCGATGTCTCGACGCACCCTGCCAGCTGGATCCATCCGTGCAATGTGTCAGGCTCATCACGGTGCACTGCCCAAGAGAGAATCTCCCGCCTGAGTCCCTCTTTAAAGATCTCACTGCGGACCATTCTGGCACCTTTTCGGCGAGGCACTGGAATTCCTCCGCGTATTCAGATACCGATCTCTGTCCCTGGGAGACGGTCTTTAGCTTCTCCCTCGCCCGGATCTGCTCCAATGGGTCTCGGAAACAGGCCTCCAGAGCTTCCATGAAGCGCCTAACTGACCCCAAACATGGGTCGTGCCGCGCGTGCAGCTGGACGTACCAGCTAGCTGCTCCCCTCTTCAGCACTGCACCGATGGCCCGGACCCGGCTAGACTCGGTCCTAAAGGTATGGGCATTGTCTTCCATTTAGCCCCTCACCGTGGTTAGGAAAAAATCCAGTTCAGAGGACTCTCCTCCATACTCTATCCTCAGCTCCTCTCGCCTCGGTTGGGGTCCCTGTGGCGGCAATCCCCAATGTTCCGCCCGTCGCAAGCCCCCTTGAGGCCTTGGAGGCCCCGCCCCTGCTTCCCGTTGCCCTGTGCCACGCCCAGCATTCACTAGGGGCACCAGAGGTTCAGGTTGGAACGTGGCTGGGATTCCTGGGGGCCTTTCCCCTTCGTCGTCGCTCTCCTCCACCCGCATCAAGTTTGCTAAGGTCTTGGGTCGGGCGCCAAGCTCTTTTCGCATTCCCCTTCCCCTCGGTGCTGGGAGGTCTGCGAAGCTCTGGCTGCTTCCCATGCTCAAGTCCCCCATTGAGCCAGTCCAAAGTTCCCTTCCTTTCTCTGGCTCCGCCAAAGGTGCTAGGCGTTCCATAGCCCTCGACATTATTACCAGGGTGGTCTCCATCGCCAACATCCTCTCCTCCAGGAACACCATCCTTTGTGGGGATGGGAAGTGTAGATCTCCCTCTCCTCCGGTGCTGTCTTTCTGCACTCCTCCACGCCTCTGGGTTACCCCGTTTGGCTGGGCATAAGCAGTGGATGACGCTAGGGCTGCCAGCTGGTGGAAATCAGCATCCGGCTCATCGGGGGTGCCCCGACCCAACTGATCCGCTCCTGCGCCCAGGAGTTCGTCTTCCTCTGTTTGCATATTACACCTCACCGCTGCGGCGGGATGGTGCCAAAATTCTTGGCTTTGATGTCGGCTCACTACAACCGCTCCTGAATGAATACACAAGACTAGCTGTGTTGTCACCAGAAAGTTTACTGCAGGAAACATTGACATGGAAAAAGCCAAGAATGGGAGGCGTCTGCCAGCATTCCTTTATATACCCTTCCCCCTCATTTGAAGAAGCATTTCCCGCCCAACAAAACCCCGCGAAGTTTCCCCGCCAAGTCCAACAGCCGTTTCTTCTCAGGATCCCGAGATGCAGGTGTCTTATCAGTCTACATGTCAGTGACCCTGAAACTCAGAGCCACATCCAGGCTCTAGTAGCAGGGTTCTGACAGTAATGTGTAATGAGAAAAATGGCTTCTGTGGCTTTAATTCCAAACAGTTCAAAGTGTGCTTATAGTTTATTGGTATATGTGATTTTATTTGTTTATAATTTGTTTTTATTGCTGAGTTATATATTGTTTATTGCCTGGGCTTGGTCCCTTGTAAGCCGCCCCGAGTCCCCTCGGGGAGATGGGGCGGGGTATAAAAATAAAATAATTATTATTATTATTATTATTATTATTATTATTATTCAGGGTTTTTTCTTTTAAAAAATGTATTCAAAGAAGAAAATGATAATGAAAATGTGATATAGTCAGCCGAGAAATCAAATGTAGTGTATGGGAAATAAACCTCATATCCTCAATACTTTCAATGTATCCCTCCACATGTCCCTATACAGAGATGGTGAAATTATAGACATTGGGATTTCGAACCTCTCCCTGCCCACCCCCCAAGAATAACTGGAGCAATAACAGCTATTTATTAAAAAGATAAATTGTTTCAGTTCCCCTTTGTATATGCTTTCTTACTTCCCTGCTGGAAGAAGAAAAAAACTCCTAAACTGTTGTACACTGTTTCCTTGGGACTACACAATCTCAGAAATCTTCATTGCCGGCAGGACATGTGAAAGGAATAGAAAGGAAGGCTTTCAACCTTGGGCAGAAGCCAGTAAGTGCAGCTGGAGGATGGAGATGTAAATCTTTGTAAATGTTGTTCTTGCAGGCAAGAATTAATAATTTTCCTTTTTCCTCGTCACAGGAGAAAGTCATCAAATGCTGCACATTTTGAGGATCATTCACATTTGGTGACTTTGGGTGGATCTACATTGTAGAATGAGTGCAGTTTGACACCACTTTTACTACTGTGGCTCAATGGTATGAAATCCTGTGATGTGAAGTTTGGTGAGGTACCAGTTCTCTTTGGCAGAGAAGGCTTGTAAATTGTGTAGTGATCAAGTAAATGTTGTGTGATGTTAGGCTTGCAAGGCCTTTTGAGAGATCTGGAATGGACATAGGCACCTGAGAGGGTAGTAAAGGTAAAGGTTTTCCCCTGACATGAAGTCTAGTTGTGTTCGACTCTGGGGGTTGATGCCCATCTCCATTCCTAAACCAAAGAGCTGGCATTGTCCATAGACATCTCCAAGGTCATGTGGCCGACATGACTACATGGAGTGCTGTTAACTTCTTGCTGGAGCAGTACCTTTTGATCTACTGTTTTTGAACTGCTAGGTTGGCAGAAGTTGGGGCTAATAGCGGGAGCTCACCCCGCTTCTCAGACTCGAACTTCTGACCTTTTGGTCAGCAAGTTCAACAGTTCAGTGGTTTAACCTATGCCATCAGAGGCCCAGATGTACCTGAGAGGGTACACCTCTGAAAATTCAGAAGAAAAACCAATGTAGAGGAAACCTTTGGACCTATCCATAAGGAAGACCGCCAATGAATTTAATGCCTACTTAACAAGATTTATAATCTAGTCAAAAGGTGTAGGAGAAATTGTTCCAAAAGGCTATAATACTGCAAGCAGTTATATGCACCGCTATATACAAGAGCCTTGTGAATTTGTTTCCCTCTGAAGTTTTTACTAAGTTCCCACAACTAAGTGAAATGTCATCAATTTGGCTGTTCTTGTGAGTTTCTCAACAGTTCCATGGTGTAAGGCAAGATTTTGATTTGCAATGTTTTATCTCTCTAATAGCTTACTCCCCCTGCCCCCCCCCCCTATGCCCAATATCATATAAAAGGGGACAGTGTTCGGAGGCCTTTAGCGCAGCTGTCAGGGGAAAGGCAGGGAGAACCAAAGGTCTCTTTCTCAAGAGAAGTTCCAGTTGGCTTCCTTGTCAGACAGCAGGAGGACAATGTTGCTGACAGCTGCTGTACTGGGGGCTTAACCTATTTGCGAGGAACCATGTGTCATGGCCAAATCAGCTCTTATTACCTTATTTATAAATCCTGGAGTCACAAGGCTTGAGTGGCTGCATGTGAACAGGCAGCTTGAGTAACCATTTTTAACAACAACAACAAAAAAGACTGTTGGTAATATTGCATAGGATATTTTTTCATACTGCATGGAAAAGTCCTGCAGTTTCATCTTTTTATATATTGCTGTTTGTTGTTCTGTGCCTTCATTGCGACGACAAACCTATCGGGTTTTCTGGGACTGAAAATGTGTAATTTGTCCAAGGTTAATGCAGTTTGACACCTAACTGCCATGGCTCAATGCTATGCAATCTTGGGGTTCTGTGAGACACCACTAACTTTCAGCAGATAAAGATCCTGTAAAACTACAACTCCCAGGATTCCATAGCATTAGGATTGGTAATGTTTGGAATGTAGCATAGACATTGTAGCTTGATAAAGTCTTTAGCGTTCGCTGTCAAAGAGGGGTGCTATCTTGCCAAATTACAATCTGCATGAGCAGTGAGCCATGGCTGTTAAACTGCATTAATTTTACAGGAGATGCACCGCATGGTTGAGCAGGAAAGCAAGCCCTCTTTCTGATTGTAGTCCAGCAATTTAGCCACTATACCTCATTATAGACCCTCTGTCTATAAATGTCTTCCATGAAATTAGTCTATTATTTCTGTCAAGCGTCCTCAATGGAGATGGCCTCTTCTTGTGTCCAGTATTTCTTCCATGTTGTGCCTCTAATTCACTTTCAAGGATTTTAAAGGATAAGAGATGGAGAGCTATACAGTAGCTGTTGATATACTGTCCCCCATTAATTTGCCTTTTTTGTTGTTGCTGAAACCCCATCAGATACAAGTCCATGTTACATTCTTTGTGTCATGTTTTTATTTTTAAACTCATAGACAGGCTGAATAGATTCTACTTAACCCTTTCACTTTAAACTACTCTCTACTTAGCATTTTCTTCATCCCCAGGAGAAAGACCCAGAGTTCCTACATCTTCTCTATGGTAGATGAAAGAGCAGGTTGAAGGTAATTTTTGAACTTGAAAATGATAAAAGAATGAATAGATGTTCTTCCTCTTCTGATTCAGACTGCTCTGTCTGCTTCAGGTTAAAAAAAGTAAAGAAAAGCAATAGAAATAATCTACTTGGAAATTCCTTGAGAACCCTATGCTGAGCTAGTGGCTTTTATGCTATTTTGGCCTGAACTAACTACCCTTTCTTTGTATGAAAAACTTGTACCTAATAATAATAATAATAATAATAATAAATATCCAGCTATTATGTGCACTAAAATATCATAGCAATCATGAGAAAATATAATATTGTCTTAAAAGGTTCAATGGTAAGCGTCAAAGGACAAACAAGTCCTTCCAATTTCTGGGAAAAGAAAACATGCACACATATTTCTGTGCTCATAGATCATCTTTTGTCGTTTTTTTTATTTCTTTTAAGAGTAAAAAAAAATATAGGAGCCCCAGTGGCAAAGTGTGTTAAAGCACTGAGCTGCTGAACTTACAGACCGAAAGGTCCCAGGTTCAAATCCCAGAAGCGGAGTGAGTTCCTGCTGTTAGCTCCAGCTTCTGCCAACCTAGCAGTTTGAAAACATGCCAATGTGAGTAGATCAATAGGTACCGCTCGGCGGGAAGGCAACGGCGCTCCATGCAGTCATGCCAGCCACATGACCTTGGGGGTGTCTACAGACAATGCCAGCTCTTCAGCTTAGAAATTGAGATAAACACCAACTCCCAGAGTCAGACATGACTGGACTTAACGTCAGGGGAAACCTTTACCTTCAAGAGTAAAAATAGCACTTGTCTTGTGCCTATGTTTAATTTATTTGAGGTTGGGGGAAAGGCACATATACATTCTCCTTATTACTATTCTAACTTGCCTGTTTGTTTTAGCTTGAAACAATGTTGACATTTTTATTTTTCTGCCCCTTCTTTGGCTTTGCATGTTTTGAAAGTGTTATTAGTGTGCAAGTAGAGCTCTGAAATAGTTTTAAAAAGGCAACTAAAATGCAAGGATGCAAAATTCTGATGCAAAATTAGAAGATGTATGAGTCAAATACCTCCTGTTACAGACTTACCTGCTTGCATTTGTGACAACTAGGGCATGCATTCAATACATTTTTGTGCACCTAATCACAGCTTTCCTTCATTCTGTTTAATCCATTCCATCATGGCTGCAAGTTCTCCATATCTGCTATGGCTTTCCTGATATTCACAAATATTCCACAAGCACATGGCAAATGTTGCATTGTTGTTATATTTACACAAATACAATCAAATGAAAAACACACGTGTCTATGTATGGGGCGAGGAGGAGTGATTAGAAGCTGTGTTTTTAGAGTGGGCTACCAGTTTATTATAATACAAAAAAGGCCCACCTGACCACAACTAGAGATATGAACATCACTTTATTAATACAGTCAGAGAGTGGACCACAGGAAAACTAATTTTCACAAGACAAAAGTCATACACAGTAAGAAATTCAAAAGAGAACAACAAAACCAGAGAAGGGGTCTACTGCAATGTGGGACCTCAGTGTGGTATCAAGAGTTTAAGGCTCTGAGGGCAAAATGAACAGGTTAAAAACTTCTGCTAATCCTAAAAGTTTCTGTGGCAGCATGACTACCTACTACATAGCACTCCTTAGACACATTCTAGTACAGTGAAGATCATGAGGGGTGAGCCAGAAATAATGCTTTAGAAAAAAAGTCAAAATGCAGTGTGATGACTGGCTGAACCAACTTCACTCAGCCGCTGTTCAAGTCACACAGTCTTTCTATTCTTACAGATTCATGCTTCACTCTTAATTTAACTATTAAGTGCTCATTTATTTGCCTGGTGCATAAACCAGGATTTAGTGCACACAAGAAAAAGAACACACATTCACACACCATACAAACACACCCAACCACCTCTAACATTCTGTTGCTACCTGAAGTAGAAATGAATTGATTATGTTTGGCAAACGTGAAGCCTTTATAGGTGGAAAAACAGAGGGACTAGCTAGTACTCCTCTGAAATTCACCTACCCGGAACTCTGAGGGACTCTCTCTGCAGCATTAGCTTTGGAGAGCTTTTCTGTACCATCAGATTCCCTTTATCAAACAAGTATATAAGCAGTGTTGTGGAAATGATTTGTGTCCACATTTGTTTTATGGAGACTACTTTCTCCTTCTTTTCCTCACATGATTCCACGTATGACAGATAACTCTTTTGGTTTATCTCTTGTTTGTAACTGAAGAGTTTTGGCAAATAAAGATTATGAGTTCTGGGAGTTTAAACCCACACTGCTGTGTTAAAATCAAACCCCGTTTGCGTGTACTCTATTGTGTTATGTATCTTCTTAACACAGTGTTTGGCCTTGGCCTTGCTTGTTTCCTTCTTTTGGCACCTTTCTGCTTTGTCCTGAGCATTTGGTAGGTTCCCATGGGTTGGAAAATAAAAGGTCCCCTTCTGTTTGTTTGCTTTTTTGGGCCTCTTTAAGATTTCAGCTTCTTTGTCTTCTGTTGGCAACCAGCATGGCTTCTCCTTGAGCAACCTGTCTCGGTCTGGCCGAATGCTCCTTAAGAACTTCTTGAAGATATTGGCTGTGAGGGTAAACTTTTTGTAGAACTCCTGGGACCTGCTGCTTGGCAAGGATGTCTCATTCTTCTCTCCCTTTTTGTCTATCTCAGGCAAATCCAACCAGTTCCCAACCAAATCAGCAAAGATGTTATCACCCAGAACCAAAGGCTGTCGATTCCTGCTTTGGGACATGAGTGATGAAGTCCAATCATTGGTCTCATCAGAAAAATGACACCCGTGGCAACCTGATTTACTTTCAGAAAAGCTGCTTGTGTCTTGAGAAAACCAACTCCTAGACATGTGCTCAGTGGATGATTCAAATGTTGTTGATGAATGATACTCTGCAGTACTTATTGTTGACGAAGGACCACTGGCATGATAGTATTCTTCACTACCTATGCTATTAAGGGATGATGCCATGTGCCCATGGCTACTGTCTGGCAAAGTAATGTGGCAAAGTGGGCTGGAGCAGTGTGACACCTGAGTAGAGCACAAAGAGGCCGAGGAACTGCAGCCATCCAAATAACCATTTCCCAATCGTTTCTCACTCTGCCTGCTGACTTCTCTCCTTGCCCTTGGCACCTCTTTATTATTTTGACAGTATTGATGGTGGCCAAGTCCTGGAACCTGGTGTGAGTTGCTTGAAATCTCCAATTGTTCCAAAGCTGTCTGGACTTGGAGAAGTTTCAGCTCTTGCAGGGCGCCCATCATGCAGTTCATCTGTTCATGCAGCCCATCCCCAACCTCCTTCATGGATAACTGTGAGAAGGGAGGAAAAGATAATATTACATCAATGCAAAAGAAGTCACAGAATAAGAGCAGATCTCACTGACATGGCTACAGAAGAAATAAAGTAATTATCCTCCACTCATATGACTTACATAGGCCTACTTGCCATTCATTACCCTGATTTTTTTCTAGATATAGAGATATAAAGGAATAAAATAGCATGTTATCAGTTTTAGGTCACTTTAAGATTAGATAAGAAATTAATAGTTTCCATTTTTCTCATTTTAGGTTTTGATTTTATCAATCAGCTCCATCAAATTCAATCTTCCATATCCTGTCCAATCAATCACACTTTACTTCAACAAAGAAATACTCACAAGGGCTATTCCAAAAAACAAGTAGGATTCCTGTCTTCCATTTGTTTTTCTCTATTTTTCTCTCACTGCCCTGATTATGCAAGCATCAATATTTCTTTAAAACAATATATGAAATGGTAACTCTGTCTATAGATAATACTACATCAAACTGTAGAGAGATTAATTGCCATACAACTAGCATGTCAGAAAGAAGGCTATATCAACACACTTCTTCTTTATGAGCTAATTTTTATATCTGCAAGAAATGTCTTGGGGTATATTACACTGTAGGTTATTGCAATTTGACACCAATTTAACTGCCATGACTCAATGCTCTGGAATCTTGGGAGCTGTAATTTTACAAGGTCTTGAGCCTTCTTTGCCAAAAAGTGCTGGTGCCTCAACAAACTACACATCCCAGGATTCCATAGAATTGAGTCATGGCAGTTAAAGTTGTCTCAAGCTGAATTAATTTTATAGTATAAAGCCAGACTTTGTGGAGAGGAACACTTAGCAATGTGGTCCCCCAACCTCAATCTGAGATAAATCTAGTTAGTGTCCAGTTTTGTGATAGCTTGGCCATACCTTTATTTCAGATTTGACCCAAAGTTATTTTGCCACCTGGATTAAGGATATCAAAACTGCCCAGCGAGTATGGACACAGGGGGATTCTGAGAGTTGCACTGCAACAAAGTCACTTTTCCAAGATTGGGTTTTAATGCTGTAGTGCCAGTTGAGAAATGACACAAATGCACATGCAATTTTTAAATTAAAATAGTGATTATTACTTTAAGAGCACAAATAACTCCATCCATTTAAACAGCTACAGCAGCAACAAAAACCCAACAGATTATTTTTGCTTCAGGCCAGACCTATCATTAGTATGCCTTTTTTCGTTACCTACGTGGCCATGATAAACGTGTCGACTATTTTCCTTCAGCTTCTACATTCTCCACTCTGCCCTTTTACTATAAATTTTCCCTTCCAGAGGAACCAGATCTCATTCCCAAAGTGGCATCAATAAAGCAAATGGGCCATACTTCCCAACAGCTGCCACTATTTGCTCTCCCCTCTTTCAGCTGTAGTGCCGAAGGAAAGGATGCAAGTCTTTGATGTGCTGAGGTTTGCAGTTGGGTTCACAAAGGCACAGAAAAAGGGGGCAGGGGAAGCTTGCATCTATATGTCTGCTATCCTATATTCAAAACTCTCTGTGGTTTGTTTTTGGGGTCTCTCATTCTGCAGCTGTCCCTTTCACACCTGTGTGCAGGGCTGACAATCACTGCACCGCAAATTATCTGTCCATCCTTTCGCTACATTAACTCAGCTGCCAGCCCCTTCACAGTTTCCTTGGCTGTTTTGAATTTCAAGACCTTGTTGATCAAAACAGCCAGCTTGTTTGCAATGATACAAAAACCACGGCATGCCTCCTACATAAGCACCCCCCAGTGCAATTCAAGTTAAGAATTGGTCCTTATAGAAACAGTTGCTGTAAGAGCAAGAATGGGACTACATAAGTGCTCTAACTTCTCATTTCATTTTAAAAATCTCTCTTCTCAGTTTACTGTAAAAAAAAAAACAACCCAAAAAACGAAAGCTATCTCAACCTCTGTCAACAGCCTCCTGGGGCCCCATCTGTTCCACTAAGCCTCAGAGAAAACAATCACCTTACCTCTTTCCAGATCTGCTGCAATGCCTCTTGTTGTAACCTTTGCTGCCTTATTAATGGAATCCCCCTTTTATCGGGAGCTTTGCAAAGCTGGCTTTGGGAACAGCCTGTACCCCATTGGACACTTTCAATCAAATCCCCTCGCAGACCAAGTGGTGTAATCAAGCAATGATGAGTGACAATGGGTCCTCCAGTAATGACTGGGGCTGATAGGAAAAGTCAGCATATGCTGGATGGCTATGCTATTCACTTCATTGATTCAATTAACTCCCAGTTTTTTTAGGGGGGAGAGAGAAGAGAGTGAGGGAGTATCATCACAAAGGCAGCCTCACATGACAAAGACCTATTAGGAATTATTAATATTTCAGAGACACTCATTCCCAGCTTCTGTCTCAAGAGAGTAAGATTATAACAAAGAAACACAAAGACAAGTCTAGTGAAAGTAGTTCAGATTTAGCACTCTTATCACTATGGCCTGAATGTAATCATTTCCCTTCACTTTTATGAACTAAAAAAATACCCACTTGGCATACATATATATCCCCATATTTAACTCTTTGCAAATTCAATTCAGCTGAATTATTCTTTAATTACTCCTTTTCTTGGAGGCCGTGTCCAGTGGGTTCAAAAGTTAATTTTAAGACTACAACTCCAGAATCTCCTAGCCAGTTAAAACTATTTTTATAGATACATTTACTTAGTGGTTTGTGTACTGAATGTTAGACTGAGCTCAAAAAGGTCAACAAATTTTGCAAACATTTCTGCACCCTTTTTCAGCGTGAAAATGTATGATAGGTGGGAGACACCTCTATTTCAGCAAAACTGGGCTGATGTCTACTGCATTTGCCTCTGCAATGGAACATTCTACCATATTCCTTACATCACTTTAAAAGGGGAGGAAATAATTAGTTTCATTTGCTCAGTTAGGCTGACGGATTAACTACATACGACAGGAATTTCTTCCCATTCAGTACATGATCATTCAGCAAAGGATTGTAAAATCGATGCCAAAATACTAACAGAAAGTGAAAACACATTAAATGGTGGTGAAAAAAGTACCACTGAGTATTTTCAATGGGACCGAGGACCTCATCACATGATGGAAATCTGCCTCAGATAGCCCATGGAGTTGCACACTGCCCATCACATGACATAGCCTCACTTCCGGCGGGGCTCTGTGGGTCAACTGGGTCAGAAACATCGTAGGACGCTGTGCCGGCAACATGCGAGTTTTCACTGTTCCATTTGTAACAGTGGGCTACTGCTGGGGGGGGGGGGGGCATGAATGCTTCCTCATGTGGTAGTGAGGCGGGAGATTGCCCCTCTTCCCTCCGAGTCACCAATCAGAATTCTGGACCTTATCAATGTCCTGAATCTCTTGAATGTACTCAATTGGCTTTTAATATATTGGCGATCAGGAGCATTACAAAGCATAAATAGTTTAAATATACTTTGAAGCCCTGAAGCAACAAATAGGAAGGTGTGGTTGTATTATTTTGCTGTGCAAGGGCTTTCCATCTATGTGTGTGTATGCGCTCAAAGAGGTCAATGAATGTATGTGCCTTCAAGTCACTTGCTGATTTATGGTAACTCCATGAAGTCCATAGGATCTTCTTAGGCAAGAAATACTCAGAAGTGGTTTTGACAGTTTCTTCCTCTGAAATATCTACTATTTGTTGTCTCATCGAAGTAATAACCAGAGCTAACACATCCCAAAAGGCACCTGGTTTAGCCAATTTGTGAACAGAATGTTAACACCATAGAACAGAAGAAGAGTCATTCTGAGACAGAACACAATGTTCTTATAACCTTTCAAACAATCATTTTCTAGGGTTTCCCCTATTTCAGCTGACTCTGCGAACCCTTCATAGTAGATGTTTCAGATGAGGCAAAACTGGAATCTCCTAATGCAACCTGAATACAATGCTGCATAATATTGGGATGCAATGTGTTTTGTGCTCTTTGATTAAACAGCCAGCTGACAATTTATTCAGCAGCAAATCCCACTACATTCAACTGAAATTTCTTTTTCTCAGACCATTTCTTTTTCTCTTGAGACTAAATCTTTAGAGTAAGCATATTTTTGGACAGTAGCCTAATCAAGCTTTCAATTCAAGCTTTGAACACATGGTGGTTTATTATATAATCTCAATTTCAGACTGCACTTCAGCAATAAAAAGAGCCCTACAACACAAAGTCAGCAGGATACTGCTAGAGATGCACTTAGCAAAAGTTTTCCAAGGGATGTTACATAAGTTACCCCACAGCAGGATGTCCAAAGGCACTAAATATTATGCATTTCATTTGCAGGGAGAGCATGTTGTGAAATCATCACAAGAAGTTGAATGGGATATCAAACACCAACTAATTAGAAATATGTCTTAATCCTTATTATAGACTTTTGATCAGTTAGTGGTAGGACCATATTTTCCCATCTGATAATATGAGACTTTGATAGGGTTATCAATCTGAATGATTTCAGATTTTGGCAATCTCAGTGGATTGTTGTCTTTGAGTGAGCTTATATCCTCTATTACACAACATTTCCCATTGTGAGCATGTGGAGTCTGGGACCTATGGTGGGCATCCTACTGGTTAGTACCCACTAGAGTAGACCCTTCAACCAATTGTTGAAGATCATGTCAACATGTAAATAAATACTATTGAGTCAGTGGGTCTACTTTAATCAGGACTAACAACAAGATTTAGGCGCATGGGATGGGTCTTAGCATGCCAGTAACCGTCCAGGCAACAGTCCTTCTGTATTGTGCTCTTTCTGCCATTTTCTGTATAATCTCCACTGCTTGCCAGAAGATCATTAGCAAATGAGATGCAGAAAGAAACTACATAACTGAAAGCTCTGGGAAAGTTTTTATCTTGCTCAATGGAGATGAGAAGAGACACACTTTATGGTTGCCTGGCTTATGGGACTTGATCCTACTTACAGTCATAGCAATATGGTTGTGCATGTGTATCTGCTAAGTTGCCTGTTGAATTTTATAGGGTTTTCTTAGGAAAGGGATACTACAAAATGGCTTTGCCAGTTCCTTCCTCTGAAATATAGCCTCCAGCACCTGGCATTTATTGCTGTCTCCCATGCAAGTAGGGTTTCCAGATTAGGTATGGAAAAATGTGGCTCCTGGTAACAAGGAGACAGAGACAGTGGTAACAATGTTTTTTTCTGCACATAGGCAGGTAAACTTCATAGGCCATTCCTATCACAGGGCATAGCTGGATAGTGGCTACTGGTAAGCCATCCCTGTTTTGGAAACATTAATTATATAATCAAGGAAACTCAAATCAACAAGTCTAGTTTCTAAATGATGGAAAGCACTAGTTTGAGTCAATAAAGAGTGGAATAAAGACATTGTCTTGTGCAAATCAACCAATGAAAAATTGTCCTTCACTGCCAAATATTTCATTATAGTTAAAACTGCCAAGTCTAACAAAAATGGATGTTTCAAGCATTTATATCTTTTTAGAAAGAAACTGTCAACTAAATGTTGACAATATAATACAGATAATTCTTTGTGGCATGTTACCTCTTTTGGTTGGATGCATTAATTGTGTACTGTAATAAAAATTCATGTATTTATGAATGTATGAATTATGTTTTAAAACAATGAAGTAATTAAATAATATATTAACTACATACCGGTATTAGAAAAATTGTTGACATCTGTACATGTGGGTGTTATTTTAAATTATATCACTGTGATATGGAATCTAATAAATGGTCAGTGTAGCTGTATCCTGTGTGCTTTTACTTTTGGTAATACTATTGCTGCTTCTTATACTCCCAAGGCTGGGAACATAACAATTTACCATTCATTATTCAATGGTAAAAAATCTCACTTCTTTTGCTATGCATGGATGAAGATTTTATAGAAGCTACCTTTATGAGAATGTATTTTTGGAAAAACTGGTGGTTTATATTAAGGTATATTCCTAGCCCATGTTTGTATTCTGTGTACTTATGTACTTTCCTTTTCCCACTCTTTTCTCCGTTTCCTTCTTTTATTTATAAATCTAGTTCAAAAATCCACTTAATAAAAAAGGGACTAGTAAGCCCCGGGTTTAACAATCACCTGCAAAACTTTGGGGCTTAACTTTTATGTGGTCCAACCAGAGAAATTATTTTAAAACACTAAAGTCATAAAAACAATTTAATCACTTCAACAAAATATATCATATAAATAGAAAGTTTAAAAACCATGTCATGATCTCACTAAATCCCAAACAACTCCATCCTGGGAAAGGCTGAAGATGAATTCAATCAACAGCAAAAGAAAAACTTGGTGACAAAACATAGGAATGCTGCTACTAGCCAGGACCAAGGGTTTGTCTACACTGGCCCTATGTCCCAGTTTCAACCACAAGTTGAACATGGATGTCCTTTGGTGTTAGTGTGACTACCAGAACTGGCTCTAGTCTGAACTGGTTCGTTGTCCACACAGGTTGTCAAGGTGATTTTGTGTGTGTACATGCTTGTGTTTTGTGACACAGGAAAAAGGAGATGGATCGGGGTCATGTCATTTGTTGCTGTGACAGCCAGTCATAGAGACCCCCCCCCCCCCCAACCGTCCATTCTCTTTTGTTGCACTGGCACTTTAACATGTATCAACAAAGGTGCCCAGTGACAGCCAGGAGATCTCCGTATCTCCATTGCTGTTTCTTTCAAAACCCCGGGACACCCCCCCCCCCCCAAAAAAAGACCTAAATGCCCACAGCCTGAGGAAATGCCAAAAAGAGTCTTAGTGTTGAGTCTTTGGGTGATCTTTCCCCCAGAAACCAAATCCAGCTAACCTCTACAGAGAACTTCTGCCCAGAATCTACAAGTTGCACTAGCATGTACACACACACCGGGGGGAACATAGGGCAATTCCTGTCATCCCTTTAGGCAGCGGTTGTAATCTCTTAACAATGCACCCAACAAAGGACTACTCTTTAGGCAGACCAAAAGGTCATGGAAGTTTCCCAATGCCATGCCCTTAGAATCTTTTTGGGTATGCCATCACCCATTACCATCCATTGTTTTGCCAGTCTGGACACACTGTCCCACCCTGGGCTGGCTGGAATACAGCCATTAGCACCCATCAGCCTGTACCCTAACCACATTCCTTTCCCTCACGTACCCACCAGAGGCAGACCCAAGAAACAGTCACAAACTTCAAATTGAACAATGACAGTTTATTAAAGTTTCTGCCAGACCGAGACCAATCTTCTGCAACAGCCAATCACCATGCGGATCCTAGCCAGCACCAACCTGCATCAATCAGTGCTTGGGGCAGCAAAAGTCCATTGTTCTGAATAGCTGTCAAACTCCTAGAAATATCTCTGTATGTATCTATTGCCTTTATGTCAGATTTGAGAGTGCAGTCTCTCCTGATATCCACTTTGGCTGAGTGAATAAAGTCTCTGTTCTTTGGCTTTAACCCATTTATGTCTCATTTCACACTTCGGAGCCTAAGCACACCAGGTTCCTGGACCCCTGAAATTGCAGAAACTGAAGTCACTTCATGTTGTGATGACAGATATGACAGACCAGGTAAGAGTGACCACCCAGCATAGCCAAACCAGGTTTGGCCAAATTGGATGGTATGAACTATACGCCTGATGCTGTTGTGGCTGAGGGCCAGAGTGTCTGAACAACTCTGTGAAATCAGGAGCTGGCCCAGAGCAGAAATACTCTGGATTTTACTATATTTATTTATTTATTTATTACAATATTTATATCCCGCCCTTCTCACCCAACAGGGGACTCAGGGCGGCTTACAATAAAACAGACATATAAAAACAGTACAATACACTATAAATTAGTTAAAAAATTAACTTACATATAACATTCATAAAATGCATTTATAAAATATAGATAGGCGTGTACAAGTTTAAAAGACTGGGTCTGTCAATTGAGTTCCAGTATACATAATAGTAATTAATGCTGCTGATTCTTATTCGAAAGCCTGGCCCCACAACCAAGTTTTTACCTTCCTACGGAAGGATAGGAGGGAGGGAGCCTGCCTGACTTCAATGGGGAGGGCGTTCCATAGGCGGGGAGCCACTACTGAAAAGGCCCTGTCTCTCGTCCATCTATATCTGTAGATGAGCCCCAAGTAGAGGGCATTCTAAAGATACTACCACTAGAAAGCTCTTTTCTGTGTCTCTTGGGCTAGATTGTTGCCAGTCCCATGAGAGTAGAGAAAATCCAGAAATATGTGTTGCTTCCTGCAACCAACTTCTTTAATACCATTCTGAATATAGAGGCCATAATTAATTGAGGAGCTGTCATTTTTTATTTAGATGAGGCTTATATAAACGGATACAATCCTTACATAATGTACACTGGAGACAAAGTTCCCCTGAAGCTGACTGATAGATATGTGTAGTGAGTGGCATCTCCTTAAAATTTTATAATTTTTAGTTCACTAGAGAAACTACTGTCTCTTCTGAAAATTTGCACACGGAAAATATAACGTGGGAAATATATTGTTGAAACATCTCATGGGAGGAAAACAAAATGATAAAAGCAAGGACACAGAATCGTTCTGTGGAATCCTGGTATTTGTAGCGTGCTGAGACACCAGCGCTCTTTGTCAGAGAATTCTGACCCCCTCCCTGAAATGCAAATCCCTGGCTTCCATAGGGTGAAAGTATGCCAGTTAAAATGGGATCATAGTGTTATAATTGTACACTGTGAAAGAACTCTTCCAATCATTCTCCATCGGCATATCTAACTGCTTGGTTGGGATGCAGGGTTGCAGGATGGGGAAGTGTGCTCTAGGTCACCCTAACCATGAGTCCCTACCCCAAATGTGGCTCCCTTAGCTCAATGCTGGGGTCACAAAACATTGGCAACAATAAAGTATTTCTGAATGCCAACCATTCACACAAATCTGTTAGTAACAACGTGCTGTGTTTACAGTGGACTTTGCAGAAAATGCTTCAGCTGTATTCCATAAAAAGAAAAATCAGCCTGTTTAGCAAGCCTTGCTAATGCCAATTTATCTTCAGTAAATGTTTGGTTTTATACCTATTTTATGTACTTATATACCCAGTGTCACCTAAAAAATTCTCAGGTGAAAAGGGATTGCAAGTGGAAAAAGTTTAAGAAGTCCTGCCCTGGGTTTTTTCTACTTTACATGAACTCTTGGATCAATCTGGTCCATAATACATGAATAAATTGCAAAAGATCAGATCAGGGATTAGTTTCAGGATATATGTGTTCTGACACTGTGTGTGTGTGTATGTGTATATATATATGTATGTATTATGTATCAGAAGAGCCCCCAATTTTCAGGTATCTTTTACACTAATGGTGAAGATATGACTCTAAGTTTCTGTCAACTTAGGCTGAGGACAGAATTGTGCTAGCAGTTGCATTTTTCCAGGACTGCCAGCCTACCATGGTAAATGAAGGTAGATAAAACTGGCTGGATCTGGGTAGCCTGTTTCTCCAAAGCTTTACTGCTCTCACATCTCTTATGCTCATGGTCATTTCCCCCTTCCTATCCCAGTTTGTGTTGGATGGAGAGGAAAAGAGCAGCAGCCAAGCTTTGGGAACAAGGGGCATTAGTGTATGCTATGTTGTGAAGGCTTCAAAGCGCTGAGTGCCAAAGCACTTGCTGCATTCAGTTCCAGTTTCCTAAAAGCATCCCAGAATTGAGTCCAAGCCTCAACATCTGTGAGAGGGGAAAACAGAGTACATGAAATTACCAACAAACTTAACAGACTGAGCAGGTACAGAGGTGACCAGTCAGCCATTTCAGAATAGGGAGATGTACTATATTATTATTCCTAATTGCAGTAATTATTTCTAAATTTATTCCTCTGACTATAGAAATCTGTTTATTGTCCTCTTTCTGTCAATGCTTAAGTGCCAAATCTTAATATATTTATGATATTTGTAAGTTAGTTTTAAACTGGCAAAAATATTATATCTTACATATTTTATACTATAATATTAGTGTTATAAACATATTTTGTTAAGTATAACGTTGTCAAACTTATATTGCATATTTTAATTTTCAGCTGGTAATCATTTTTCACATGGCTTCTTGCTTATTCTCACCTCTAACTGATTCAGTTATCAGCTTGATAATAGTAGATGCAGATATATAGAAAGATGTTTTGGAAAATTCATTTGTCAGTGTTCAATTGTGTTGTAATTGTTGGTAAGACTGTTTCAAATTATTCATGGTTTTTAACAAAGGATTTTGTGAATTGTAATGTTTTATTATTGTATCCTTTAAAAAAAACCTTATGGTACCAGTTTTTGATCAAGCCCTTTCTTTTAAAAAACAAAAATAAAACAATAAACAGTATAATAAACAAACAAAGAACTTTGGTTCAAATTCTGAGTATAGATACAAATTTTAGGTTGCAATTAGTTCAGAGTGGTTTTGAGAATCTGAAGCTACATGACTGTTCACAAACTGTAGAGTGGACCATCTGCATGCATTTTAAGCTGTGGCTACTTAAAATCAAATGGAGCATGCTACACATGGTTCACTTGCTTTTATATCCACGAAAAAATTAAGTGTACTGTGTAGAGTGCATTTTTCTGATTTTAGCAATTAATTGTGTTTTTGTACAATATAACAAGATGCAATGCCAACTGATAACAAAGAAAGAGAAAAGGGAGAGCTCAAAAGGGTTTTCTAGAAGATGTCCATGGTAGAAAGGAGGGGCAACTCTAATGCACATACTGAAGCAACTGCCTCAAGTGACAGATGGAGGACAACAGTTGGGACAGGCTGTTTGTCCCTCACACAGACACAACCCCAGGCCCAGCTGTTCCTCTCTGAAGTGAGTGAGCACAGATATTGGAAATGTCCCATAACGTCAATGGGAAATCCAAACTAGTCTGCTACTACAAGTGTAATAGATGACCACTATGAATCTTTTAAATCCAAGACTAATCAGTTTCCATTCATGGATTGGAAAGAAGCCACCATTTTCCCTTCACCTCAACCAGTAATATATTATGGAATAGCCCCGATAGATAACATGTTTAAATATTCTGATGACTATCTCAAGTCTTCAGAGAAGTTATATAACAATTATATAATAATATATTACTTTAAAAAATGCATGCCCACTCTGGTGATGTAATCTTAACAAAAGCTAATATCCTGGATGAAAATATTTATTGTATATTTATTTATCAATAACGTGAGTATATGGTATGCAAAATAGTGAAAGACAAACCCAAGACATATTTTGGTTAGACATTTCTTAAAATGCGGCACTGGTTTCTCTGATTCCTTCTACACTGCTCTATATTCCAGGATCTGATAATAGATTATCTGCTATCCCAGATTATCTGGCAGTGGAGACTCATATAATCCAGTTCAAAGCAAATGATCTGGGATCATATCCTGGGATATAAGAATAGAGGGGGCCTCTGTCACAACCTATATGCATGCTGAATAAAACAATTATTGGGGGGGGGGAGGAGAACACCATAAATTATGTCTTTGCTTATTTTTCCCAAACATTTCAAGTTTTTTGAAATCCATTAATTCAGTCACCATATCTTGAAAACTCTTGAACCATTTACCTTTAGAAGAGATAGAGTTCAGCATCTAGAAAGTACTTCCCTTGAATTCAGTGCCATCTAGTCTCCTAGGATCAAACTTGTTTTTGATTCTAGTTCAACATCACATCTGCACTGCCTATGACTGTGATAATATTTTGGTCCAGACCAGGGGGAATGAAAGTGATAGCACAGTTTAGCTGAGTAAGAGGCCAGAAGAAGCTTCTTATAATTGGAAGTAAGACAGATGTCTGGCCCTTGGGTGAAAAGAGGTGTTGTGAGAGTTATTGTTCAGTGAAACCCTGGGAAAAGGAAAGATGGGATTACTACAGCAGCTTTTAATAATGAAGGGGAGGAAACAGGAATCCCCAATGAACAATGTTTTGATTAGCTAAAGAGGACATTATGATCAGCACTTCTTTTTCAAAAATGAAATGACATCAATACCATTGAGGATTTCTTTTTCAGTGGTGGGAAGGATGGAAGGTTGAGGTTATGAAGCCAGATGTTCATACTGATAAAAATCTTTCACTGAAAGAGTAACAATAGAGTAATTTTTATTGGTGGGGAGACATCCAATCCAAAACAAAATTAATAGTCCACTGCAATGTTCTTCTGTTCAAGCCCCTATAATGTGAAACTGATGTTTCAAAAGTAAATGTATAAGAAGCCCCTTGAGGGGAAGACCCTTTCAGGACAAAAAACATTATTGATTGTGATACAGGATAATTCTCAACAAAATTAATCTACTGAGATGACTAATCTATTGAAATGTTCATCTGTTCAAGACCCTATAAAGTGAGAGCTTCAGAAAAACATGTACGTAATTATTATCTACAACAAAAAGGTGTTCAGCAGGCTAATCGCCGAAGCCTGAGAATCGCAGCAAAGCATTCTGATGATTAAGCCTGCTTCCATGAGAAATTTTAGGGAGTCATACATCTGGACACAGAGATTGACTTTCGTTTCTGGTTTCCCCAGAGAAGTGTTCTCTGGTGGGAAACGAGGCCCTATTTAGGTTCCTTGCCCCTTTTGGAATCTTGCGGAGTCAATTCGTCAGCTACTGGAGTAGCGTGTGTGGACAGCTACTCCGTTTCCAAGCCTCGTTCCTGTTTCCAAGCCTTGTTCCTGTTTCCAAGCCTTCGTTCCCAGCCTTGTTTACTTCCACGGATCTTGCCTTGCTTCCCGGACCTTGCCAAGTAAATTCCACGGATCTTGGTTTTGCTCCTCGTTTCTTGTTGCCTTGTTCAAGCCTTGTGTTCCAAGTATCAAGTTATTACCTAGCCTTGCTCAAGTTTCATGGACTAAAGGACCTTGTCATCTCCCCTCACTTCGCTTGGCGAAGTGAGTGTTTCGGTTATTGGATTACAACTTTGGACCTTAATATTTCATATTGGACATTGTTTCTTTGGACTAATTTTGACCTTCCCTGAAAGGTCTACTCCTGAACTATTTCCTACACTTGCTTTTATTTACCTTATACAATTCCTTAATAAAGATATTAGTTAGATTCTGGCCTCTGTGTATGGTTATTGGTGCTCTGCAGCCTGGGTCGTGACAGTTTGACTCCGCCACCCTAAGCACCAATTAACCTAGGCCAGAATGTCTACCGGAGCCGGACCGGGGGCCCAACCACTCAGCTACACCATCGACAAGGATGAAGTGGACCGCATCCGTGATAAGCTCAATGCGCAGGAGGGAGAAATAAGGGGATTGAAGGAACGCGAAATCCGTCTCCCGGCCCTGGCGTTGCCAACCAAGTTTACTGGAGAAGCTTCTAAGGTACATGTTTTCCGTCGCCAATGCCAGGCTTATCTAGAGGCCCGTAATGCCGAGTTTCCCCAAGAAGACATCAAGGTGGCGTGGATCTACAGTCTCCTAGACGGGCCAGCGGCCAACTGGGCGACGGCACTGTTCGACCAAGACTCCCCACATCTAAGATCAGCGCAACAATTCTTAGATCACATTAAGGCGACTTGGGGGATTGAGGACAATTTGGAGGCAGCCGGCCACAAACTCCGGCGCCTCTCCCAAGGGGACAGACCCATGTCCCAGTGCATAGCCGAGTTCCGAGTGCTGGCCCATAACACCGGATGGAACGATATAGCCCTCAGAGGACAATTTCGGGAGGGTCTCAATATCGAGATGCTGGAGGAAATCTCCAAGGTGGATCCTCCACACTCTCTTGAAGCACTCATTGATCAATGTTTACGAGCTGAAGTCATGATTGCCAACAGAAGACAATGGATCCGAGGCCAGAGCGGTAGGACCGGAGCGAGACCTCCCGCTCCCACCGGCGTCCAGCCGCGTCCAGTGTGGAGACCCCCGCCACCAGCCCCATACCCCAGAGGAAGCGAGGAGGTGCCGATGCAGTTGGGCAATGTGCGTCCCAGATTAGATGCCGCCGAGAAGGCCCGCCGCCAACGCCTAAATCTCTGTTGGTACTGCGGAAACGGGGGCCACTTTGCCAGAGAGTGTCCAGCCAAAGGGAAGCCCGCCGCTCGTCTGGCGGCGGCGTCCTCCACGGAGACGAAGACGTCTGAGGCGGCTGGCGCACAGCCGGCGGGGGAAGCCAGCGACCGGGCGTAGAGAGGCTCGCCAACCCGGTCAAAAACCCCACTCAAGAGCCGCCAACCGGGGTCCTATTTCTTCTAGTGGTCACCTTGTGGTCAGTGAAAAAAGGACCCGTCATGGTCCATGCCATGATAGACTCAGGAGCCACAAACAACTTCATTGATAGAGAGTATGCCGACTCTCTGGGATTACAATATCACGACTTCAAGAACGCCCGTGTGGTGCAAGCCATCGATGGCCGCCCCCTCAAGACAGGTCCAGTAAGCCAGTGGTCGGAGCCCACCAGAATGTGGATAAGGGAACACATGGAAGAGATTTCCTTCTTTGTTACCGAGGTTCCCCACTTCCCTGTGATTTTGGGAATTCCATGGCTGACACTCCACGACCCAAACATCTCCTGGTCCAACAGAGAACTGCAGTTTGCTTCAAAATATTGCCAAAACCATTGCCTTGTAGCCAAGGTCTGCCATGCCACAGACGCTGAACCCATCATCACCTTGCCCAAGAAGTACTCAGAATATTGGGATGTATTCAATGAAAAAGAAGCCGAGAGACTACCCCCACATAGACCTTATGACTGTGCCATTGACTTGGTGGAGGGGGCCCCGATCCCGCGAGGACACCTCTACTCCCTGACTGAACCAGAGCAAGAAGCTCTCAGGGAGTTCTTAGAGACAAACCTCCGCAAGGGGTTTATCAGACCCTCTCAATCCCCAGCCGCTTCCCCGGTGATGTTTGTGAAAAAGAAGTCAGGGGACCTACGCTTGGTGGTGGACTATAGAGCATTGAACAATATCACTAAGCGAAACCGGTATCCCCTGCCTTTGATCTCGGACCTCTTAGACCGGCTTCGAGGGGCTAAGGTTTACACCAAACTGGATCTACGAGGAGCTTATAATCTAGTTCGCATCAGGGAAGGGGACGAGTGGAAGACTGCCTTCCAGACTAAATTCGGTTTATTCGAAACCCTGGTCATGAATTTCGGTTTATGTGGAGCTCCCGCAACGTTTCAACATTTTGTCAACGATATCTTTCAGGATTATCTAGACCGGTTCTTGATTATCTACCTGGACGATTTTTTGGTGTTTTCTAGATCACAATCAGAACATGAGACCCACGTCAGAATGGTGTTACAACGATTGCGGGACCATGGACTTTATGCCAAGCTGGAAAAATGCGCTTTTGATCTACAAGAGGTAGATTTCCTGGGATATCGCGTCTCGCCACTAGGGCTCACCATGGACCCGGCAAAGGTTGCAGCAGTATTGGAATGGCGGGCGCCAACCAACAAGAAAGAGGTGCAACGTTTCTCGGGGTTCGCGAACTACTACCGCAAGTTCATTCCAGACTTTGCCCGCTGGTCTGATCCAATCACCAGCTGCATCCGGGGGAAACAGCCCTTCCGCTGGACAGAACAAGCAGAGAAAGGGTTCCAGCAACTAAAGAAATTATTCACGTCCCAGCCAATCCTTCCGCACCCAGATCCTGAAACCCCTTTTGTCGTGCAGGCGGACGCCTCCGATGTGGCGATTGGGGCTGTACTCCTACAACCAGTGGGAGATCATCTTCACCCTTGTGCCTTTTATTCCCGTCAATTGACTGCACCAGAGAGGAATTACACTATTTGGGAAAAGGAACTTTTGGCCATAAAGGCAGCCTTTGAAACTTGGAGACATTGGTTAGAAGGGGCCAAATTTCCCATTGAAGTCCATACTGATCATCGGAACCTAGAGCATCTAAGAACTGCCCGCAAGCTAAATCAGAGGCAACAACGCTGGGCTTTATTCTTTGAACGTTTTAACTTCCAAATCCATTATGTAACCCCAGCCCAGACCAAGCAAGCAGATGCTCTGTCACGGAAACCGGAATATGCTGCAGGGCGCAAAGAGACCTTTGAGTCCCAGCTGCTACAGCCCGAGAACTTTGCCACGCTCACTGTGGGAAACACCAAATCCACTCCCATTGAATCAACTCCCTCTACTCCAGGGCCCCTTTGTGCTCAGGAAATCAGGGCTAGTCAGCAAGCAGATGCCTGGGCACAGGACCAACTTCGCCAAGGACTACATTTCCCCTTTTCGCTTAAGGATGGGCTACTCTGCTATAGAAATCATGTCTACATTCCTCCAGGACCGGGCAGGGAAAAAGCACTTCGTCTGTGTCATGACTGCAAGCCAGCAGGGCACTACGGACTATTTAAAACCATGCATTTGATCCTAAGAGATTTCTGGTGGCCCAAGATCCGCAAGGATGTGGAAAAATATGTCAACACCTGCCCAGTATGCCAGCGCTCCAAGACAAGAAGGGAAAAGCCCTCAGGGCTTCTGCATCCCCTCCCTACCCCATCTCGCCCATGGGAAATAATCTCTGCGGATTTTATCACTGATCTACCACCTTCTTGTGGATTCACCACAATCCTAGTGGTGGTGGACCTTTTTACTAAGTTAGCCCATTTCATTCCCTGCGATGGCCTTCCCACGGCCAAAGAGACTGCAGATTTATTCCTTCAACATGTTTTCAGATTGCATGGATTGCCCAAGAGTTTGGTCACAGACCGTGGGTCCCAATTCACCTCTCGTTTCTGGAAAGCACTACAAAAACTATTGGGCATAGACTCTCGTTTATCTTCGGCTCACCATCCCCAAACGGATGGGCAAACTGAGCGCACCAATGCCACTCTGGAACAATACCTTCGCTGTTATGTGAACTACCAGCAGGACAATTGGGCTTCCCTGTTACCGCTGTCAGAGTTTGCCTATAACAATGGTGTCCAGGCCTCGACTAAAGAAACCGTTCTTTGCAAACTACGGCTTCCATCCACGTTTCTTTCCTCCTGTCATTGAAACCTCAGAAGTTCCCGCAGCCGAAGACTGGCTGCAGGAACTCACAGCGGTGCAACAACTTTTGCTCCAGCAACTAGACCAAGCCAAGGAGGACTATAAACGTCACGCGGACAAACATCGCCAGCCGGGGCCCGAAATCAAGGTAGGAGACCGGGTTCTTCTGTCCACTCGTTTTTTGCCCTCCCATCGCCCTTGCCGGAAGTTAGATGCCCGTTTCATTGGTCCCTATCCAGTGGTGGCGCAACTTAACCCCGTGACTTTCAAACTCCAACTCCCACGCTCTATGCGCATTCATCCAGTGTTTCATCGCTCTCTGCTCCTTCCGGCGGAAGGTGTGCGCCCTGATGTAGACCGGCCGGCCCCCACTCCTATTTTGGTGGATGGGGAGGAGGAATTCGAGGTTCAGGACATTTTGGATTCTCGCTTTCACCGCCGCCGCCTTCAATATCTCATTGACTGGGTGGGTTTTGGTCCCGAGGAACGCTCTTGGGAAGACGCTTCCACAGTCCATGCCCCAGATTTAACCCGCCGTTTCCATCAGACCTATCCCGCCAAGCCGCGGCCTCGCGCCTCGGGGAGAGAGTCCCAGTTTGAGAGGGGGCTTGAGGAGGGGGATAGTGTGATGACTCATGGGCCATGTAGTCCCGTTCCTAGTGCTGTTGTGACAGATGAAGAGGAAAACTTGGGTTTTCCACCTTTTCAGCCAGAAAGGGAACTTTCCCAGCCTGAATTAGAGCCCTTGCACCTGCAGGAGGTTTGTATTCCAGAAATCTGCCAAACAAGCCCTGAGTCAAAATCTCCCCCATTTTCTCGCCGTAATTATTATCTACAACAAAAAGGAGTTCAGCAGGCTAATCGCCGAAGCCTGAGAATCGCAGCAAAGCATTCTGATGATTAAGCCTGCTTCCATGAGAAATTTTAGGGAGTCATACATCTGGACACAGAGATTGACTTTCGTTTCTGGTTTCCCCAGAGAAGTGTTCTCTGGTGGGAAACGAGGCCCTATTTAGGTTCCTTGCCCCTTTTGGAATCTTGCGGAGTCAATTCGTCAGCTACTGGAGTAGCGTGTGTGGACAGCTACTCCGTTTCCAAGCCTCGTTCCTGTTTCCAAGCCTTGTTCCTGTTTCCAAGCCTTCGTTCCCAGCCTTGTTTACTTCCACGGATCTTGCCTTGCTTCCCGGACCTTGCCAAGTAAATTCCACGGATCTTGGTTTTGCTCCTCGTTTCTTGTTGCCTTGTTCAAGCCTTGTGTTCCAAGTATCAAGTTATTACCTAGCCTTGCTCAAGTTTCATGGACTAAAGGACCTTGTCATCTCCCCTCACTTCGCTTGGCGAAGTGAGTGTTTCGGTTATTGGATTACAACTTTGGACCTTAATATTTCATATTGGACATTGTTTCTTTGGACTAATTTTGACCTTCCCTGAAAGGTCTACTCCTGAACTATTTCCTACACTTGCTTTTATTTACCTTATACAATTCCTTAATAAAGATATTAGTTAGATTCTGGCCTCTGTGTATGGTTATTGGTGCTCTGCAGCCTGGGTCGTGACATGATTACATAATAAACTACAAATCTGAGCATTCCATAGGATGGCCTTATAGCAGTTAAAGTGGTGTCAAACTGCTATAATTCTGCAGTGTGGGTGGTCTCCAAAAAAACAAGCTGTATTCAGCTACTACAGTATGAAGCATCTTAGTAAATCACAATTTGGGAACGATTTCAGAATGGGCAAATCTTAGGGCACAGGGCAAAATTAAATATTCATAGTACCAATCTGCTTTAATGTAAAACTTCTAGACATGAAAAACCTTCCCAGTTTGCAAAGTAGAGCTCCTGTCCTGGTAACACTAATATACTAATAAAATGCAGTCCTACATATTGAAAACATATTTGGATGAATATCCTAAAACTAAACTAAAAAAATTCTGATGCATGTAAGTATGCTCAATTCTACAGTCTTCTTAACTTGGATTAGTTGTGAAATTTCATGATTTGTGAAACGCCTATAAAAAAAGCACTAGAAAGCCATTTCTTTAATGTATTGATAAGGAGAGGGTCCCGAGAACTGATTTCAAGCTGTTTGGAATGAAAGTATGCCTTTGCTAATTCTCGCAAGCTTTGCAATCAACCAAAGGGAATTTATCCAAAGGGTGCTAATCTCATTTCCCTACACGGTAATCCACCAAAGCTTCTACCTTTTAGTCCTATGAGTCAAAGGTATTTTAAGGTTGGCGCCACATGGATAAACTACAAACCACATTTCCATGACCTAAGGAGGAATAGCAAAGGCAGAGGAGCTGACTCAGCTTTCCTCCTGCGCTTACCTGACTAGATATGCATGCAATGCTACCTCCTATCAGTATTTCACAATTTCTGGTGCAATGATATATAAAGTGGGCTTTCTTAGGAAATGAATACTAAGAGGTAATTTTTCCAGTTACTTCCTCTGAAATATAGCCTAGAGCACCTGGTATTTCTCAGCTGTCCTCCATTCAATTATTAACTAAGGTTGACCTTGCTTATCTTCCGCATCAGACAGGATCTGGTATTTTCAGGGCACTTAGATGTTGCTGTTCCAGTTCTTGTCATTTTCTTCATTTGTTCTCCCAATAACACAGCTTTATTTTGTATCAAAAACATTGCATAAATTAGCATAAAACTGGTAAAAATAGAAGGAGCACAAGCGGCTAAATATCTTTGGACCAAAAATGGGCAACAGCGACCGCATTGTCTAAAGCCTCAAACAATTCTTCCTCTGTGCATGAGACAAGACATTGCGGACAAACATACAGATGCAGAGTTGTCTGTTCTGCTCCACAGTCGCACAAGGTGGAGGATTCTTTTAGGCAGTTTTGCCAGGTTGTCTTTTGATCTGCCCACTCCACTTCTGAGTCTGTTCAGGGAGTTCCAAGGCGACCATTCCTGGTTTGCCCCTGGAGGCAGACCCCCGTGGGGGGTCATCCAATTGGGATTTCCTGGTTTAGTTGCCCAGAGGAATACTCTTGCTGATGTTGGGGGAATATTAAGAGAAGTGGTGATTCTCATAAAGCTTTTCCTTGATTTGAGTCTATTGGAAAGAGGCTGATAGCCATGCAGTGGATGGCTTTCACGGTGTTCATCCTTATTTCTCTCAGCAGCAACTTCCCAATAGTGCTGCTTTTAAAAACAACTTAAAGTAGTTAACAACATATTTAAAAACAATACACAACTAAACAGAAGTCATCGAGAAGGCCATCTTGTTCCTTTGTTCCCACCAAAGAACCCCTAGCTGTTAGTGGTACATAAAGAAGGGACTCTTTAGAAGATCCTAGAGCTCTAATGGGCCCATAAAGAGAGATATGGTCCACCATATATCTTTAACCCAAGTATAGGGCTTTCTAGGTCAGGACCTCTGAGTATTTCTTGTTAAAGAAAACCTATGAAAGCCAGGAGGTTGCCATAAATTGACAGGCGACTTGAAGGTATATATACACACACACACACACATTCATAAGATCATCATGAGTTGAAGCTGACTTGAGTGACAATGACAAACATATTACTAAGTAGCAACTCCCAACTAGTTTAGTTACTGTATTTCTTATTTATTTACTTACAGTGAAATGTTTTAAGTTTTAAATGCTGTAAATTGAGGCAACACAAATTAAGACTTGTGGCAGTGAGCTAGGCAATGCAGAGACACGTTCTTTCCTGAGGGTTTTTGCCCTGTGTGTACTTCCGAATAACTTCCCCTCGGCTTCAACAGCTAAAGAAATCTGTATATTCAGGAGTGGACAGTAAGGGTCTTCCAGGCTGAAACAACCATTAAGGCAGCAGTCGGTAGTAAGGGATAATAAAAGCTGCTAATCAAGAATATGTTCGCCATGGTTGTTTTATAGAGACAAACCTCTAAAGATCTGGAGAGATGATTCCACAAACATTTCAGGTGCAAATAAATGATAAAATGATAAAACAAACTTTCTCCTCTCTCTCAATAAACCATATACAATGGTAGAAAGTATTTTGCCCCAAAGAGCATGTTTATCCATTCATTTTTAGATCTTCATAGCATTCAATGCATAACAAAGCAAAAGCTCCTATCACTGATTCATCTCCAGCCCTCTTGCCTCCCTTCCCATTTTGGGCTGTCAATTTGTGAAAATGATTGCTCCTCAGCTGCAGATTCTGCCAACAGAAGCAAGGGTGGTAACAAGAGGTCAATAGGATAATGCACATTCCTATGGCTGAATTTACACAGCATTGCTTGAGTGGCTAATTGAGTTAACATCTAAATTGGACTTAAATCATCACCCAAACAGCATCTCCTCAGGAACACACTATGTGGGACATTTTGTTTGAATGAGGACAATGCACATTTGCTTTTTCAGAAGCCAAAAGAAGGACAGAATACAAATCAAAGAATTATATAGCACTCATCACAAGGAATATTATGTTCTGGTAGTGTGGGGAAATAAACATCAAGCCAATGGTAATCATGTTCTCAGATGGGAGGGAGTTTCAATTCACACTGATGTTTTTAACACTGGGTTGGAAAACAGAACTTCAAAAGTTCAAACTACTTTAAACAAAAGTTGGAAAGGTGCAGCAGTCTAGATGTTGCTGGACTGCAACTTTCATCAATTCTAGCCAACAAAGCCAATTATGAAGAGAAAGGCCTATTGTGTAAGTTCCAGATTCCTAAGCGATCACTTGTTCTCCTTTCACAAGATTTTAGGTAGACTTCATTATAGGTCGATTTCACAGGGTTTGATGTAGACTCCATTTAGGCCAGTCTGGGCAATTGAGATGTGTTGTCTGATAATGAAGTTAAAAAAAATCTGGCAATCTCTAGGTAGCTTGGAATGAAAACTGGTAATTTTCTACCCTCTCTATCATCAAATCAAGCTGTGCCTTTAGTATAAATAACTTAATGCATGAATAACCTGTGTCCCTGAAAATTAATTATTCTCCAGGCTCCTTGTGATTAAGTGATAGAATCTAGGTTGATATTACTTCTGAGGGTGCCAACTGACAGCACTCATTCCATATCAAATCCACCAATGATTATTTACCAAGACTGCTCTTGACTAAGCACACACATTTCCTCAAAGTCATACTGATGTTTCTCTATGGAAGTTCAGGTGAATTTATGGACAGGAAATTGGAAAGATGCAGTCTTTGGCTTTCATTCAGTCATTTGCTCTCTTTATCGCTAAGAGTGAAGACCAATTTCTTCTGCTTAGAGATCTAAATTTCATAGCCAAATATATGAGCTGGAAATTAATGGAGCAGGGTTTTAATGCCTGGTCATAACATTCTACTCACACATGGCAGTCTAAGGGCCAAATCAGATCTTTACAGGCACATGTTATTCTGGCACTTTTGCTTTGTATCAAGGCGGAGAGATTATCTTTTTTGTGTTACTTATTTCACTGCATAGCTAAGATTTGATTTATTTCAAGCCTTTAATAGCTCACTGTTTTTCCATCATGGAACTCAAGGCAGCATGAAGTAGCCAAGAGTTCCCTGCCAGTCTCACATTGATGCATTGGCCAGTTCAATTTTTTGTTTCAACAAGGTAACACACATCATGCAATCACCTACTCAACCCACAAGAAACAGCATCTGAGATTATGATCATCAGACAATACCACATGTCCAACTGTAACTTGCAGATCCAGGAAACATGGAAAAAACGTTGGTATACCAAGACTGACCAATAGCACCAAACAATATTATCTATCTTTTCAGCAATAGAGTAATATATGAGAGATCAAGTTGGGTCCCTATACTGGATAATGTGTAGGACTGGTAGTTGAGGGAGTCCAAGGGTGCATCTATACTGTAGAATTAATTCTATAATATAAATGAACCCCAGATCTCCATATTGTCAAGGAGACAGATTGTACTCATCCCTATGTAAGGAACCAAGAAAGGGAAACCAAGACCACTAATGGTGTTCATTTGATACTGTATATAGTCTTGCATAAAAGTCTTAAATTCCTTTTAGAAATTATTTTAGGGCAGTAAATGTAAAATATTCCCTTAAAAATATTTTTATTTATTTTATCATAGTTCAATACATTTATTATACATCGTTTGTTTTACAACAGACACATAATATTCAATACAATCTACCATACATTAACTTTTGGCATCTACTGTTATTTTTATGTTTATATGTTAGAGATGTCATCCTGCACTGCTTAAGTCTCTATCGTTAGATAGTAAGCCTAGATACAAAGTTAGGGACACCTTCCCATAGTCCCATGCATGCTTGATAGGCTTCACTATTATTTCCTTCTTCCTGTCCTGTTTAGGTCCACCCCATCCTTTTGCTGATCTAGAAATGTGATCTCTCCTAGGGCTTGATGCAACTTCCTCAATTTAGCTTTTGGAATTTTTATGGCCCTAGAGTAGAAAGGGACTGCCCATGTGGTGGTCGCCATTACTCTTCCTGCTTTTGTTTCACTGAGAGGATGCATTTTGTCTCCTCTCGTAGCCAAAATGTAGCTATCTAGTTTTCTTTGTTATTTTTCCTTCGCCCACCTGTCTTAGACCAGCTTAGAGAATCTAGGTTAGCTCCAAACCTTTTCTATCCATCAGTGGATTTCTTTTACCTCAATAAATGCTTTTAAACCTGTAAGCTGACTTTGCGATCCTTTGCCATCCAGAAGACAAAGGCTTTCCTGAACTCGCTCCGTGTAAGTTTCCTGCTGTTTTGGAAGAGATACTTCCACTCACTCTGCTGTTTTTCCTGGGAATTTACCTTACAAAGGAGGGTCATTTGAGCTTAACAGCTCGCAGATTCCCAACATTATACATATTTCTTATCCCTCAAATGTAAAATATTCCATAATCTAATTTTATTCATTTTTCTGGGGCAAAAAGCCTTTTACACACACACATGTATTCACATATCTAGCCATGAAAATATTCAGGGATAGTTTTCACTCTAACAAAACCATTTCAAAATAGGAGGATAATTCACTACAAGCACCAACATATTCCTTCCTATAGCATGATGAATGATGAAGTCATTTACCATGTCTGGGATTCCCAGCTCTCCACGCAAAATTGAGCAGTCAGGTCAATAATGCTGAACTCTAACCTAATCTGACATCAACCTAGATTACTTAATGACTGAGAAAAAATTATTCAAAAGTATCAATTCATTCCAGTATCTATTGATCTAAAACAATACTACTTTAGAGCGAATGGCTAGCTGATTAAATGCAGTGCCTCCCACTGATTCAGACTTTACAAAAATTAGTCATTTCTTATGAAGAACTAAGACACCTTTCCTCCTTTGAATTAGCACTAGCTGTGACTCAACATTCTTCCCTTAATAATTTGTTTTGATATGAGAAAAGGAGGGCAGGGAAGTTTCACAATTGTTAAGAAAGTCTATGCAAGACATTAATTTCGTAGGGGTATTTTTGAACGGATGCATTCAATGACATACTCCTTGGATTAATAGTAACAAAATGCATTTATGAACTGATAATATATTCCATGGAAGAAAAACAATGTGGTATAGTGTATTTTCTATGCACATATTTTTTTAAAAGTTGTGAAAATACTGCATACAATTCCAAAATGAACACAAACATATTTTAGTCAATGTAACCGGCATCCATCTGAAAACAGTTCTCACAAAAATGTGAAAATAGTTTTTTTTCTCAATTATTTTGTTAAGAATCTACATGGGATTGACAGTGAATGGACCTGTAGGTGGAAAAGAAGAAATTTGGAGAAATGTACTTTATAGATTGATTGCTCCCCAGTACAGCTGCTGACTACTTCCAAGCAAGTTAATAGAATAGCGAGGTTGACTGAGGAGGGATAGAAGATTTTAGTCTTGTGCTGCCTTTTCTTTTTACTTGAAAATCCAAGATCCACCAACCAAATACAAAGGTGTATAATTATAATTAAAGAAGGAGGGCCACTAGAGCATACTCTGAGCCTAGGAATGCATATCAATGCCAGAAGAGAACTCAGTGAATTATCATTTTAAACAAAATCCAGTTCTGGATAACCACACAATTTCTTTCTTAATATTAGCAACATTTATTTAATTATTTTATTTATTTATTGAATTTATACCCTGACCTTCTCAAAAATGGGATTGAGTGTGACTCCCATATTACCATTGTCATTGATATTATGTCCAGAGCTACTAAAGTCAACTTACTCTTCCACAAATACATATATTAGAGCACAGTTGTTCATGAATCTAAGTGTTTAGACTTTGGCAGAATGTAATCTGGTATGTTATAAAATTCTGCACAACCAATTTAATCACTAATTATGATACACAAAGCAATGAAGGTTTGTACCATAGACAAGGAAGTAGCATCTGCACAAAGCCAAGGTTATTTAAAATATTAGGGCCTTTTATAGGTGAGAAATTTGAACCCAGTTTAAAAAAGACCTATCTTCTCCCTCTTTTTCCTAGGAAAAAATGCAATATTACCAAAAAATAAAGATATGATATTAGCACTCTAGAAAGCCACATTGATACATTTTATTTTTAAAAATGCAATTTCATGTCAGGAGTGACTTGCATTTTCTCAAGTCACTCCTCACATGAAAAAAAACTTTCACTGTGTGAAATTATTATTATTATTATTATTGACACAATGACATTGTATGACACAGCAAACAAGACAGATATGCTGGATTTCGTATCACAAAATCACAAGTTGAACACTTCCCAAGTGTTTAGGACTGTGTGATGTATTTTCGGATGATGCGCGCAGATTCCAGTAGGATTATTATTGTTGTTGTTGTTGTTTTAAGGATAGGGCTTTGCCGCTTTACCTTGAGACACACACTGCCAGATTTTTCAAATATGGCAAATACCAGCAATCAGTTGTAGCAATACTACTCTCCATATTTTTTACCCTATGTTTATTACACCCAGTTGAGTTAATGAAAAATTATCAGGGAAGAGTCATTTGTAAGAATGTAGTGCACAACAACTAATACACACTGGCTTCCCCGAGTCCTGCTTTCTATAGTTTTGCCCTTTCTAATGAATGAAAGTGCCAGCTGAGAAGATCACAGCTTCCAAGGCCTACTATTTCGACAATTCAAATCATCTGAATTAAAGCCATCTGGAAAGAAATGTGAGTGCACCAGTGGTTATCAGCTTCCATGGGGGAACATACCCTGCCAGAAAGTCAAAAGATATTCCATTCATTCAGAGCACATTTATTTTAGGTAGGTGTGATCACACAGACATCTGAACCAGTCTTGTCTGAGAGCTTGAAGTCCAGTACAGAGTATATTTATGCAAACAATGTTTAACATATAGTTTCAGCACTTGGTAGTGAAACTGTATAGTGACAGATGCTGCTTCTGGGCTACTCATTTGCATGGCCAAAGACTGTTTTTGGGGTATCCAAATGCATGGAGTAAAAAGTCAAGAGTAAACTCAAGCTCAGGCTGATTTACACATCCATTCCTAAATCCCCCTGTAGGCACACTTACATTCACTGTCAAATGGGTTTATTCTAGTTGGGATAAACAAGTGGATTTGCACTTGTTTTATTGATGCTTTTCTTCATAATAGAGATGAAAATTGTGCCTCCCATTCCTCTCCCAGACTTCCACAGAGCCAACTAACTAATTAAATGATTATATTATTAATTCATTAGAGCTTTTAAAAAAGAGATTTCCAGCACATTGGGTTCTTCCATTAATATTCAAATTAAAAATACACTTCAATGAATTAAGTTGTTGAAATTTATTAAACTTTGTTGGAGTGGCAGCCTCTTCCTTGTTTACATCCAGTTGTCATGAGTATTTACACCATGGCTTCTTAAACTTTTTCTACTCACGACCAATTTCCAGTTGAGAAAATTTTACATGACCCATATATATATAGGTATGTGAAACAGGTATAAAAACCAAACATTTACTGATAATAAATCAGCATTCGCAAGGGCTGCTAAACAAGCTGATTTTCCTTTTTGTGAGTACAGCTGAAACCTTTTCTTCAGAGTCTACTGTTAACTGCATGTTATTGCTAACAGGTTCATGTAAATGAATGGCATTCAGAAACCCTTTACTGTTGTGACATTTATCGTGACCCCAATATGGAGCTAAGGGAACCTCATTTGGGGTCGGAACCCTGTTTAAGAAGCAGTGATTTACCTTACCATCACTCCTCTGTATGAACAGGCATAGGTTCGAGCTTCCCATTACACAAACCCAAACTAATTCAGGCAGGGCCGTAGCCAGAAAATTTTTTTGGGAGGGGTTTTGAAAATTTCGGGGGGGGGGGTGAATTCCTGACCCACCCAACCCCCGGGTTCAGACCTGTCAATATCTGCTTGAGATAGTGCATGGAGGGACTCTTAATGTTTTACGTCTCATAGACTTAGCATGGAGATTTGGTTAACCAGTTAAAATTCATGAGTAAACCAGGTTTTTTTTTAACCTGAAAAATTTCAGGGGGGGGGTTTGAACCCCTAACCGCCCCCCCTCGCTACAGGCCTGAATTCAGGGTCTAGTTAGCTTCCTTATGTTGCCAGCCACTAACAAGGTCCATCTCTTTAAGTGGGCCAGCCTTACAAGACCTTACTGAAAAGTGACATTTATTCTGCTCCTGTTGACGCACAGAAGCGAAGCTTTTTGTGTATATGACATGCAAACTGACATTTTATGCAATAACAACTGGGAGTATGAAACTGACTGCCCACTTAAACTGTGCATAGGGTGTTTATTGTCCTTATCTACGGATACAAAGAGACTGCTTTTAGGTCTGGGTGAATTAAGAGCTTAAATCATGACCTGGCTGGTAATGAAGAAAGTGGAGAAAATGTCAGGGTCAACAGATTCAGTTCCCACCCCCTCCCCCTCACCCATTATATCCAGACAGCTCCAGCTGTCAGTTAAATTGCTTGCCTTTTTAAAAAGCGAAACTTCATCTGTTTTAATTGCATGCTACCTGGATAGAGTATTGATCCTGAAATATTTAATACTGGATATAGGACATAGAATGGCTTCAGCTAACATCTTTCTTTTGTCTTTCTAATTTATGTCACTGCTTGTTGGGCAGCATATGACATTATGAAGAAAATTATCCAAAATCAATGGTACAGCTAAATCAAACTCCCTTATTTTGACAGATGACAAATTCTTGCACAATAGCTTTCTCATAAGCTGTTACCTGTGCACTAAATTTGGTGAATGACCCACTCAGCCTTTAAAACCCACCCAAACTTTAACACAAGCTTTCAGTACTTGACTGGAACAAAACGGGCTTTAATAGGTACCAATGTTTTGTTGAAATGACACCTGATATCGCAATCCAATGATCTCATGGACATATTAACTGATCAAAGGAAGGTGCAGACATTCTCTTCTCAGATCTTCAAAGAAAGTTCAGCCTTAGTGGGCAGATCTAAGAAAAGATTCCATGGCATTTTTCTAAAACATAGTTTCTGGAAGTCCATTTGCTCATTCAAATGGTTAGCAAGTACAGGCCTCTCAAATCCATACAGTCTTGACATTCTTGTTAAGGTGAACGTGACTTGTTTAAAAAACATGGACATAAACATGTGTGAACGTGCCTTCAAATAGCCCATTGACCTCTGGCAAACACTAAAATATCACAGGATTTCTTAGGCAAGTAATATTCAGAGGTGGCTTGGCCAGTTCCCTCCTCTGAAATATAGCTTACGCTGGACCTATAGCATCTGTTATTTGTTGGCAGTCTCACATCCAAGTAGAACTGCATGGATTCCAAAATCTGTGGATTATATATAATGGCGTAGTAAAATGGTGTGCCTTATATAAAACAACAAAATCAAGGCTTGGTTTTGGGATATTTTTTATGTGGGGGTTGTGCAGATGGTAAGATTTCATGGATGCAGAATCCATGCACATAGAAGGCAGACTGCATTGTTTTTAATATATTGTAAGCTGCCTTCTATGAAAGGGGAGATATACATGAATAGAAGAGGAGGGTTGGGAAGGCAGAAGCTGCTACCTCTGTATTTTGTAATTTACATTCAGTTTCATAGAATTGTATACTTTCAGGTAGTGCTTCAATAATTTCCCATATGTGTTTGTGTACTTGATTCACTGTATTTGTTTTCACTGAGTTTCCCAAAACTTGGGATGCATATAAACTGTTGAATTAATGCAGTTTGACACCACTTTAACTGTCATGGAGTAATTCAATGGAATCATGGAAGTTGTGTTTTTACAAAGTTATTAGCATTTCCTGTCAAAGAGTGCTGGTACCTCACTAAACTTCAACTCTCAGGGTCTGACAGATTGCACTGCCAAGGTTACTTCCTCTTTGCCATGCAGATTTCTGCAAGTGGCTTAAGTCAGAACTCTAAACTTGCAAAAAGAGATTTTGGAGACAGATAAGAGGAGCACCCTGGATCCAAAGTCCTTCCAGCCTTCCACAAAGAGAAATATGTAGTGCCTGTATTTTGAACATTAATTCAGTTCTTGAGAAACTAATGAACTTGCATCCAGGTAAATAAATACAGTAATTTTGCATTCCACTCTTGTTACTGTTTTCCGTGACAATTCCTGGCCATCTGACAGTTGTATCACATACAAATGGTGAGTCACAGAAAACCGTTTCTTATCACTGCATCTACCTGTTTCTTATCAAGTACTGTCTACATAGCTGTGTTTAGCCCTCTAAAGAGAGTTGGCAATTCTACACTTGAGTAATTCTGCACATCGTTTCCTAAGTGCATACAAACCCATGTGCATCCAATATACACCGTTTGAGCAAAATCCAACTTCCACCACTGTGGTCTCATACTAAGGAGCCAAAGCTACAGACTTGGGTGTGGTGTTGGCAGACAGGTATATGTCAACATATTTTGTCTTTTAAAACAGGCACATATTTCCCTCCTTTCAATAAGAAGACAATTAAGATAAGCACAGACAGAACCTAATCTACAGTTTACAATCCACTTTAGAATCTTAACTTAAATCCTGATGAAATCTTTAAAAAGGCTCCAGAATAAATTAAAGATGTCAGTATAACATTTATTTATTCATTTCACTTAGTTGTTGAGTTTTTAAGTTCTTAAAATCTCAGTTTAGAAAGCACATTAATACTAATATTACCAAAGTAGTCTGTAGGGCAAAGATACAGTCTACAACCAATTTTCTATCTGTACTAGACTACATCTCCCAGAATTCCTCACCACTACCCATACTAGATAGGGCTGCAAGATATTACATGCCAATAGTGTCTAGAGCAGGGGTCCCCAAACTAAGGCCCGGGGGCCGGATGCGGCCCTCCAAGGTTATTTACCTGGCCCCCGCCCTCAGTTTTATAATATAATATTTTTATATCAGTTTTAATAATATAATATATTGTATATACATATAATATTGATAATAATCTTATTATTATCTTACAATATAATACTAATAGTAATACCATATAATAATATTAATTATATGGTATATATTACATATTATATAATAGTATAGTGGTATAGTTCAATATAGTAATATATAATGCTAATATTGTGTTATGCTAATAATATAATATATTGTATGTACATACAGCTGCTCTGAGTCCCCTTCGGGGTGAGAAGGGCGGGATATAAATGTAGTAAATAAATGCAGTAAATAAATAATTAATTTTAGACTTAGGCTCAGCCAAAGTTTGACATGACTTGAAGGCACACAACAACAACAACAACAATCCTAATTAACTTGACTATCTCACTGGCCAGTAGCAGGCCCACACTTTTCATTGAAATCCTAATAGGTTTATGTTGGTTAAAATTGTTTTCATTTTTAAATATTGTATTCTTTCGTTGTTGTTGTTGTTGCACTACAAATAAGACATGTGCAGTATGCATAGGAATTTGTTTGTATTTTTTTTCAAATGATAATTCGGCCCCTCAACAGTCTGAAGGATTGTGGACCGGCCCTCTGCTCAAAAAGTTTGGGGACCCCTGGTCTAGAGGGTTGCATGATTCCAACTGTTACAAAAAGTTGGCCATAATATCCAATTCCAATGGTTAGTTTCAAGTAGAGTAGATCCATTGAATCAACAGGGATTAGCTGTAAGCATTGACTTATCAAACTCCTATTCGTTTAACGTGTATTCTCTATTTGGGACTAAGAAGCACTGAATCTATCCACAGATGAACTGTTTACCTTCAGGTAGTTGTAATAATTCTCTAAGCCAGGCCTGCACAAAAAATGGTTTCCAACTGCCAACCACAGATGCAGATGAAAAATCAGGAGAAAATTCTGCTAGAACAGGCATAGGCAAACTAAGGCCCGGGGGCCGGATGTGGCCCCCTGGGTGCATACCTCAGGCCTTCCTCATTTTCCTTGTACTCTTGGCATAAGGACATGGTGACCCACTGCATCCTTATGTCAAAAAGACGATGAAGGAAGGAACGCAGCAACTGAGAGCCTTCTGGAGAGCTCTTAGCCACAGCATGTTTCACCCTCCTCCCAGCAAAAGGACACTGCGAGTGACCCCATCGTTTTGCCAGGATGGCTCGAGGAAGGCACACAGCGGCTGAGAGCTCTCCAAAGCACTCTCAGCTACCGCCTGTTTCGCCCTCCTCCTGGCATAATGCCAAGTGACAGCCCAAGGATCAAGGAGGAGGATAGGGGCAGTTGCCACGTATCTTGCCTTTCTCCCAGCATAAAAATGAAGTGAGCAGCCCCATCCTTATGCCAGGAGAACAACCTGAGGATGACCCAGGCCCTGCCCTTTCCTGGCCCTCCCCACCCAGCATGTGCCCCACCCCCCTCCCTCCTGGCCAGACTTGCAATGCGGACCCAAGGCAAAAAAGTTCGCCCATACCTGTGCTAGAACATGGCCATGCAGCCAGTGATTCCGACTGTGAAAGCCTTCGACAATACAATTATACCTTCCTTGGAAAGTGGGGTGCTAAAAACATATTTGCAACTCCAAGAAACTTAGCCTATCAAATTTCAGCCCCTTACTCCTCAGAAGTTGTCCAGGCCTATAACAAAGATGAGATAGATATGTTGGCAAATTCTCTCTCATGGTGTATTTAAGTACTGTATCTAATAAAATTATAAGTATCTTAAACACTCACCTCTTGGCACAGCAGCCGAAGGCAAGATATAATATACACAACTAGGGCACGATGTGGCACCAGATTGGGTTTAGCTACAGGGTATGTTTTTAATATGAAGCAGTTGCCAAGCATGGTTTTTTTGAAGTGTTTCCAGACAAACGTGTCTCATCCATAATTACATTTATAGGTACCTCCCTTTTAAAAAAATCACATATGTACACATAACATTGGAATTGTGAAATTGCACAAAACCACTTAATATTGCTGAATATATTCCAAGATTTTATGAAAGCAGTTGTACGTTATAATGAAAACTCTCATCTCGTCTGTTAATTGAGGAACTTTTCTATATAATCTTTAATCATTTGATCCCTGAAACTGGAAACAAGCTTCAGAGGGCCCTTGGAAAACTTACAAGGGCATGGTACAGATGCTTTATAGTTTCCACAAATCTCTCACCAATTCTCCCCAAGCTCAAGAATATGTACAGTAAAACACAAATTTGAAAACACAGATCTGTCAAGATAACATGTAATTATGTACAATACCTCTGTCGCCCTTCACAGAAGATTTCTACATTATGAAACTACCACTCTGTTTCCCCAAAAATAAGACATCCCCAAAAAATAAGACCTAGTAGAGGTTTTACTGAATTGCTAAATATAAGGCCTCCCCCGAAAGTAAGACCTAGCAAACTATTTGTTTGGAAGCATGCCTGGCACCCGCCAAACAAAACACCATAGCATGCAGGATTGGTAAATGTACATACCAGTTGTATATGGAAATAATGGTAGTAACAAGAAATTCTTGACAGGAGTCAGTTTGTCTGGTTTGGTTATGTTGGTTTGTGATGACAACTATTGTACAGTATAGAATAAATGTTCACTTTTTTGTTCAACAATAAATGTGAATTCTTCTTCATGGAAAAATAAGACATCCCCTGAAAATAAGACCTAGCACATCTTTGGGAGTAAAAAATAATATAAGACACTGTCTTATTTTCGGGGAAACACGGTAAGCAGTTGCATCTAGCCATGCTTTTTCTTCACTAATATTCAGCATATCTGGAAGCAATACATCTCTTATTTAAAAACTAATACAAAATATCTACAGGAACAGAACTTCTGACAACATTGCCCAGTGTGTTTGTTTATGTCTTTTCACAGTCACTTTACAGTCTATCAAACATGACACATCAGTAACAGCTGAGTGTGCCAAAGTTACACAGGGTGACAGGTTTGGTTGTGTTTTTTGCTATTGTTTATCAAGCATAACCTAAGCCTACTGGCAAGTTTCTGTTTTCTTGGATGACGTAAAGTGTGGCCATACGGGATTCTGAGGACAAATGTAAAGGTTTGGGCTAAATATAACAGAGTCATTTGCTTTTTGTCAAACAAGGAAACAGAAATTAAGAGGGAAAAATTTTGAAGTAAGGCTGCATAATTATTACATCTTGCTGTGCATGACTAGGAGACAATTCTTGCAGGTCATGAATAAAACTGTGAAATGTCAGCTTTATCTTTTATAAAGCATGTTTTTATACCTCATAATGTTTGTTGAAGAAATGTCGAAAATTGAATGACAATAAATCAAAAGACATAGTAAATCAAACTACATATTGTTTCAATATAAACTGAATTTTATGCTGCCAAGTACAAAAGCACTCTAACCATTATTTCATGCTTAGATGCATACTTGTCTCTTTTCCTATACCTATTATATGAAATAGAGATTTCATATTTCTTACCATATCTTTTAAAATATGAAATGACTGTTAAATACCAGTACTTTTCAATATAAGGATTGGCAAGAATACTCAAATTCTGCTATATCTATCTGACTAACAGGAGAACCACATAGAGCTAATCACAGTCCCCCCTTATCAGAATTTTGCTTTGAATAGCCCCTGCACTTATGCAACATAGTGTTACACAGAGGTCTGCAAATCTTTACATTGTATGGGCTGTGCTAGGAGTGAGTGTATGTATGTAGTGCATTATTTATGTTTTGCACAGTTGTTACCTCCCATGGCCTAAATAAAAAGTGAAATTGCTTTCTTTTCTACTGAGTTGCATTGCTTCTTGGTGTTTCTTGTATTCCTTTAAATCTACTGATAGAGATGTGTGTGGTATTTGTTGCATTTGCATTTCCCTTTTGTACCGTTCATTCGTATGGCACAAAATGGACCCCCCCCCCAAAAAAACAAAAAACAAAACAAAAAATGCAATCAAAACTAAAGGCAGGCGGGAGGTGGTATTGACTCCAAGCTTGCTTTTCAGATCGATCGGCTGCAGGCCCTGTGAAGCCTGGGTGTGTAGGCCCAAAGCCTGCAGCCATATGCCCAAAGCTCCCGGGCCTACAGGTTCAGGCTTTGAGCCTATGCACCCAGGCCTTGCAGGGCCTGCAGCCGATTACCGAGTAAGGAGCACTCCTTACTTGGCAATCGGCTGGGCCTCGCAGGGCCTACAGCCGGGTGCTGAGTAAGGAGCACTCCTTCTTACTTGGCACCTGACTGTAGGCCCTGTGAAGCCCGGGTGCGTAGGCTCAAAGCCTGCACCTGTAGGCCTGGGTGCTTTGGGCCAAAAGAAAGCAGATCTTTCAGCCCAGAAGAGAAAACAAAACAAATGTCTGACTTCCAGATTTTGGGAGGTCAGACGAACACGCAACAGGACAAGTTAAGTCCCGAATGCACACCACTAGGTGATGATGAGGGCTGAGGCTGCTCTTGCCTCTGCCTCCTCCACCGATTCCTCCTCTGCCACTGTTCTGTGTCACTCCCCATGACATCAGCCATGATCCATTCTAGTGGTTTTCTGAACTGGCTCAGGCACCCACTAACCTTTTTTAAATTTTGTTTAAAAACAACCAATATTATCCTCTGTGCAGTGCAATTGGCCATACTACTCCTTTTCAAGACAACCTATTTGGGGCCTGCTTTCTCCAAAAACAGAAAGTGATCAATGAGGTGTCTAGCTGTTTAGAATCAAATGGGTGTGTGTATGAGATGGGAAGACAAAGGGAGATGGGTTTCAGTCCCAAAATAGTCCACCATCTTCACTTTCCTTACCCCCTTATGGCACATTCCGTCTTTCCAAGTATGTGTTATATCATGGATTTGAAACTGAAGCCGTTTACATATCAAGAAGGACCTGTTCCACTTGGCTACAGCTACTGCCCTAATTCTCAGGCTTTTAACATTTATAACTAGGGTTGCCAAGACTGGGGCGAAAATACAAGTGCCTTGTGAAGTATCAGGTTGCTTTCTGCTGATGTTGTTTGGTGGACAGTAGCAGCTGAGGGCTCCTCTGCATCAGAGTGGTGAATCCATGGTGGCTTTTACAGGCCATACTATGGATTTTATAGCAGAAACAGATTTCTATTTTACAGAAGCTATCCAAGGTGCTGATTCGTGTTTCTTTCATATGTTCAGCACCATAGATAGGTCCCATTAATCATTCCAATAAGACCCACCACAGGTTCATTCCTCTGAAGCAGTGGAGGCGAGATCCATCACTGCTCAGGGAACTACCTACAACGTTGTAGTGGAATCCAGCTCTTCTGCCTTGTTATTATGTGGGGGCTATCTCACCTTTTCCAATAGTGGGCTTTAGTTTCCATCTTATCCTTCCCAAATTCATGCCCTAAGGCATGAATTTGGACACAGAATGACAAAACAAAACCTCTAAACTGAAAATTCATTCCCTGTTACAGTAGTTACCAACCTTTGGTCCTACGGGTGTCTTGGACTTCAGCTCCCACAATTCCTAACAGCTGGTAAGATGGCTGGGATTTCTGGAAGTTGAAGTCCAAAACACATGGCGGACCAAAGGTAGGGAACTGCAATAGGGAATGAATTCTCAGTTTAGAGGTTTTGTTTTGTCATTCTGTGTCCATGGCTGTTCTTGCTCTAAATTCAGATTACTCTTGGCTGCTTCATATAAAGTTATTTTCCTCCTTAGGGGAATTGTGGATGGTCACCACAGAGAAATAGAAGCATGTGCCTTCTGGAAGTGTCCTATTCAAGATGGAATATGTATTTTTCCTTCCCTTTAAGTGTTTGTGTTGTATAAATTATATCCTTTTGAGAGTGTTTATGTCATCAATATTTGTGAGGACAAGTGGTTTCAAAAAACTGCCTTGGATGTGGAGCCAGCTGAGGCATGCTTGAGCACTGGCACAAGTAGAGCTGTTGGTGGCTTCACAAGTAAAGATGCCATGGCAAAATTTTGGTTATTGAATATGTGATGATATTGTATGTAGACATGTGTGCTGGTGGGGAGCATCCCTATTAGTTACTGGCATCCTTTGAGTATAAATGGCATATGTGCATTGTCATTGGCATAGTCTCTTGCAGTTGGGCTGTGGGAATGTTTCCAAGGAGTATTGTGGATAGGTTGCTTCCGTGCTACATTTTTTTCCTGGTTGCCCTTCCTGAGTGTAGCATACACAAAAAGGCGATAGTCCTCCAATTCAAGAGTGATATATGAGACCGCTCTATAAAGAATTGCAGTTTTATGCGTACTGACTTGGGAGTAAGTGCCACTCAACTTAAAGGTTCTTACATTTGCATAGGCATGAAAGGACTGAGCTTTGGAATACCCAGACACTATAAGATTTTTGCACATCAGCAGAAAAGCACAAATCCTTTACATATTTATGTCGTACATGGAAGTAATATCACTGTGTTTAACAAGAGCTGCTTTTATGGTTCTGCATATGATTAAATTCTTGGCAAACCATGGTTTTAGACACTGGGGCGTATTATGAATTCCTGTTCCGTCTGCCCCTGCTTGGATTTTGTTGTGTGGTGGTAGTCATCCTTCAGCTGTAAAGAAGCCTTTTGTATTTCAAAAGCTCTTCCTGCAATTTTGACTTGTGTGTGACCTTTTTTAAAAACTGCAGTTGCTATTATTTATTCACAAGCCATGTACTTTCAATTCTTCTTTGTCATTTCTCTTCTTTTCCTACCCTTTCAAGCTTTTTACTGAACAACTGCAATGCTTTATTTAAAGGCTTCCTGGTTCTTCATTACTAATCCATTAGAACAAAAACTAGGGCATCAGAAAGCAGCATCTGCCGGTGGGCAAGTCCAAGCGTGTCACAGCAAGTAATACTTGGGTTGGAATAGCGATGTAGAGGAAGGGTAGATCTGTTCGCCTGAAATGTTACTATTATCTGCCTCTGTACAAAGGGACATTTGCATCCTTCCTGGAAACAGGAAGTACCAATGGGGATTCCCATTTAGTTCTGAAATAATGCAGATTAGTTATTTTACCTAGATCTGGAAGATATGAATGTAAGGACAGCTGGTGTGGTGTAATAGTTTGAGTGTTGGACTATGACTCTGGATACCAGGATTCATTTCCCTGCTTGGCCAAGTCACACTCTCTTGGGGCCCTTCCACACAACCGTATAACCCAGAATATCAAAGCAAGAAATCCCACAATATCTGCTTTGAACTGGGTTATCTGAGTCCACACAGCCATATATTCCAGTTCAAAGCAGATAATGTGGGATTTTATTCAGCTGTGTGGAAGGGGCCTCAGCCTCAGAGGAAGGCAATGGCACACCCCCTTGAAACAAACCTTGACAAGAAGATGCCATGGAACTTTTGTCAGATGGTCATCATAAGTTGGAAGAAACGTGAAAGTACACATGGACAACAAGAATGAACATAAACCCCAGCTCCCCCAGTTATCTGGTATTTGGTTATCAGTGTTAGATACTAATAAGACTGAGATTGATCTACTTCATTTGGTTGCTATGAAAATTCTTAGGAAAAAGGCACTGAAAAAACAAATAGAAGAAATAACATACAGGCTATCCCAAATTGCAAACATCCAACTTACAAACAACTCATAGTTAAGAATAGGGGTAAGACAACAGGAAGTGAGAGAAATCAACCTCTAGAAAGGGAAACCCTCTCCTAAAAGAGATTTCATGGTGAAAAAGTGTCTCCACTGAAGCTTTATCACCAATCCTTATTTCCAGAACAAGACAAATTTGTCAAAATCCAATTATCACAGGGACAGAAAGTGTGGTGAAATCTTCTGAATGGGGGCACAGGCAGCAAAACAAACTCCACAGGGGTGTTAACCCTTCCCTACGGCACTTCATGCAGTCAAGCCAGCCACATGACCTTGGAGATGTCTATGGACAACGCCGGATCTTCAGCTTAGAAATGGAGATGAGCACCAACCCCCAGAGTCAGTTATGACTGGACTTAACATCAGGGGAAACCTTTACCTTTACTATGGTATTCAAAGCATACTATGGATACACACACACATATAGGCTGGTGATACACTTTTAAAATGTACCTGTTCTGACTTACAAACAAATTCAACTTAAAGAACAAACCTTCAGAACCTATCTTGTTCGTAACTTGGGTCTGCCTGTAATGACTGCACTTCAAAAGGAAACATGTAGGATTTTGCAAAGCAGCAAAGCTGAGCCCTTAAGGGGAATGTCTGGGTGGAACATTCTACCTGACTGGCTTCCCTCCAGCAACATAAATCTGACTGAAGGGATATGAATAGAACAGGCGGTGACAAGACAGACTTGCAGTAGGCAAGGGACTAGAAATGACTGACAAGATGCTTGGATGTACTATAAGACAGAATAGTAGATCAGCAATGTCAAAGAATACATGGTAAGCTCCCTTGCAAACTTTTTCTTTACTTGCACATCAATCTTTGGAGTTTTAGCAGCATTCTAGGTTTCTGGTTTTATTATTTTTATGCACAACTGAAATAATTTATTGTAAGTCAAGACCAGTATGTCGGAGTAAACATTGTAGGAAATTGGTCATGAAGGGGCAACTTTGCCAGTCCATACTAAAGGAAACTTAGGTTCAAATTATGAACTCTGCTGAGAAGCCTCATCTGTAAAACAGGGATGAGGACGAAGATGACCATCTTAGGTAGCAGATGTCAAGGATAATCAAATTTCCAGTACAAAAGACGAATAATTTTGATGTAGACGTAGCCTGAAGATGTGTGAAGCTCTTACAGTCACAGACACTGAATTAGTAACGCTTTGCTTTTTCCAAAACTGGACCAGACGTGGTTATTTTGCATAAGAATAAAACTGCTCAAACAGAATTATTAGCAAAATTGTACAATACACAATAATAACAAAAAAGGAGGAGCTTCTGAGAGTCAGCTAATGGGAAATCAGCACTTGTGGTATGCAGCCCATCTCCAAAGTGCCTACAGAAGATTTGTAGTCACCCCTATAATTAAATGAAGTGGCTGGCAAACAGAATGCCTGGAGAGATTACGCAGCCACATCTGTGCCGGGATGGCAGAGGAAGGGGGAGGACTCAAAGCAGGGCTCCAAGAGAAGAAAGGGTCTGGGTGATCGGGGAGGGATGATTGTAAACCTTCCTGACAAGTCCGTGTCAGGAAAGAGAAAATGAAGTGAAACAAGGTTATGAGAAAATGGAGAGGCAATTGTCAGGTCCAGCTACAAAAAAGTACGGTACTGTTCCTCTTGGTGAACTGTTTGACTTATTGCCAAGATTTTTACACGAATGACCCTGACCAGTGTCAATAACATAACGGAAAGTTTTTATATACCAATTTATTCACAACCATGTATATGTGTGTGTGTGTGTGTGTGTGTGTATGTATGTTACATATATATGCATGAGGTTTGAATGTTGTACTCTGTGTGCCTGAAGCAATGTATTCTTAACTCACAGAAGCTCAGATGAGAAATAAATAAGCTCTTTTGAAAGGAACATAGGACTCTTTGTGTATTATTTTGGTGATGCTGGAACAAAGTAATTCAGCTGCCTCTCTGGAAAACTGCTCCAAAGAAGACAGTAACAGATTGTGATGTGATATAATCCTAGACTGCCACTTTCTGGGCTGTGATGGACTCTGTGTCTAAACTGATTACAAAGTTCACTGCCGCCTGTCACGGTTATACAAACAGAAAGCAATGCTTTCACAGGAATAGCAAAGCCAGGCTGTTGGTGGGGGCGTTCACTAGACAGTGCCAGTGCCCCTAGAAATAGAGGCAAAGCACTTCAGTCTTACAAATTAGGAGGAAACGCACACACTGGGCATAATAAATAAATAAGTCTTAGTATCAACTGGATTTAGCTTCCATGTCAGAGGAAATGCCCAGGTGTGCAAATGGATTTTGAAGCAGCCCATTTTCTCAATGATGGAGCAGTTGGATGGAAATGGGAAGATGGACTGGGAAATCCTTACTCTTTGTCACTTCTTATTCTGGTGGCTTGTAAAATTCATGTGAGTTTTTTTTTTTTTTTTTTAGGAAAGGGGAAATTATTGGAGGTTGTGTACAGCTGTAAAGGAAGGATGCTGGAAGACCTATAACAAAGCCCAGGAAATGAACAGAGCAAGTGAAGCTCAGAGAAAGAGAAGGGAAGCATTCACTGTCACCACATAGGAAGTTACAAAAAAGAGGTGAGAAAAAAACCAACCAGGCAGGAGTGCATCTGGAGTCTAGAAACTATTCCTAAAAATTCATCTCTAGTAGTGGGATTTGGGCATTAGATTACCACTCTGGAATCCAGGGTTTAAATCCTTTGTCACAAAAACATACCTAGGGTCAGTCGTACTCTCTCAGCCTCAGATGGCAAACCAAACCTTTTCTGAACAAATCTTGCCAAGAAAACCCTGCGACATATTTACCTTAGGGCAGGCATGGGCAAACATTGGCCCTCCAGGTGTTTTGCACTCCAACGCCCACAGTTCCTAACAGCATCAGGCCCTTTCCTTTGCCCCCTCAGCCGCTTAAGAAAGGGGCCTGAGGCTGTTAGGAACTGTGGGCGTTGAAGTCCAAAACACCTGGAGGGCCAAAGTTTGCCCATGCCCGCCTTAGGGTCACCATGGGTTAGGAACAACGTGAAGGCACCTGACAGCAATGAACAGGTTGAGCATCCCTGATTTGTAAATCTGAAATGCTCCAAAATAGTCCATGTGGGCAGTTGCCATAGTGAGTACTTTGCTTTCTGACAGTTCAATGTACACAAAGTTTGAATCATGCACACAATTATTCAAAATGCTGTGCATTACATTATCCTGATGAATATAAAATGCACATGAGAATTAATGTGTTACTGAAGGTTTTCATGGCTGGAATCACTGGGTTGCTGTGAGTTTTCCAGGCTGTATGGCCATGTTCCAGAAGCATTCTCTCCTGACATTTCGCCCACATTTATGGCAGGCATCCTCAGAGATTTATATATCTGTGGAAGTTCCAGGGTGGGCGAAAAAACTCTTGTCTGTTGGAGACAAGTGTGAATGTTGCAATTAATTACCTTGATTAGCACTGAAAAGATTTGCAGCTTAAAACCCTGGCTAATTTCTGCCTGGGGGATCCTTTGTTGGGAGGTGTTAGCTGGCCTTGAGTGTTTCATCTCTGGAATTCCCCTGTTTTCAGAGTGCCATTATTAACCAGCATATTATTTGAGAACACAGAAATGCTTGACCACTCTAACAATCACTATGTCAGACTACACAGAGAAGCCATTGAAATCTATAAGCATGTGGATTAATTCAACAGAAAGGAGGAAACCATGAAAATGAACAAAATCTGGCTACCAGTATTAAAGAACTCCAAAATCAGGACAGTAAATAAAGAACAACATTCATTAGGCCCGGGCTGTGGCACAGGCTGGAGAGCAAGGCATCTGCAATGAATCACTCTGACCAGGAGGTCATGAGTTCGATGCCCGCTAAGAGCCTATGTTTGTCTTGTCTTTGTTCTATGTTAAAAGGCATTGAATGTTTGCCTATATGTGTAATGTGATCCGCCCTGAGTCCCCTTCGGGGTGAGAAGGGCGGAATATAAATGCTGTAAATAAATAAATAATAAATTAAAAGGGGATTCCAGGCAGGAAACAATCAAGGCCAGCTAACAGTTCCCAACAAAGGATTCCCCCAGGCATGAATCAGCCAGGCTTTGAAGCTGCAAGACTTTTCGATGCTAATCAAGCTGATTAACTGCAACATACACACTTGCCTCCAACAGACAAGAGTTCTTTCTCCCACCCTGGACATTCCTCAGATATATAAAACCCACTTGCCTAGTTTCCAGTAGACCTCACAGCCTCTGAGGATGCCTGCCATAGATGTGGGCGAAACGTCAGGAGAAAATGCTTCTGGAACATGGCCATACAGCTCGGATAACTCATTGCAACCTAGTTTAATGAATTGCACAATGCATATGCAAGTATTCCAAAATCCAATAAATCCCAATGCTATACCATTTCTGGTCCCAAGCATTTCGGAGAAGGGATAGTGGTCACCCTGTGCATCCCCGGGCCCGCAACTTCCCCTTTTCCCCCAGCATTTCTTACCAACTCCTGCTTCAAGCGGCGCAGGTAATGATCCATATTTTTCTTTTCCATCCTGCCCTCCACGTCCACCCGGCAGCTCCCCAAGAGCTCAGCTGTTGTAGCGGCGCTTCGCTTCTTTGCACCATGCAGGGTTGGCCAAGAGCTGTTGATAGTTTTTTCAGCAACTAATCCAAGAAAGGTAAAAGCAAAGAAATGCCCATTGGTCCCTGGAGTGGTGGGCAAGTAAGCTCCAACTCTGCTCCAGGGATGGCGGGAGGGGAAAAGTTCACCGCGCGCGGATGCAAGAGGAACCGGGCGGTTTTTGCAAAAGAATCGCGCGGGACTCTGCAAACGCCCGCCAGACGCGCTTGGGATGTGGGCATTTGCAAGGAGCGCTCTCCGCGCGCGAGGAAGAGGAGGAGGAGGCGGCGGAGTGGGAGGGGGGAGAGGGAGGAGGAGGGAGGCTGGGCAACCCCGCGTGGCGCCTGATTGACAGGAGGAAGAAGCAGCACGCGGCGGATGGGGGAAGCCAAGGGGAGAGACTTAGCACCGGGGGCTTCCTACCACAGCCCGCCTCCCCGGGGGTGTGTCCAGTAGTTTCCCCAAGAACGCCACCCGGTCCCTGATCACTGTGAATCTCCATGTGGAGACCACTTTTGGAAAACCACTTTTATTGACCAAGACCTTGTTAGAAGTCAACCCTTTGAACAAGTGATATTCATAAGCATTCATGGAATGGCACACAAGTAATTCAGCTGTTAAACTGAGGAACCATGTCTATGAACTGCCAAGGATACAGACATGCCGCTACAAAAATATATTTGGTTAGCAGAGGATGGTTGTTTAGTTGAAGTTGAAATTGAAATTGCCTAAAAGATATACACTCCCTTGAAGTAAGTAAGTAAAAGTTTATTTGTATACCGCCCTCTCTCCCAAAAGGGACTCAGGGCGGTTTCCAATATAAAATCAGCATAAAACATTGTACAATAAAACACCAAAAACACTATAAAACGCTATAAAAATACAAAAAACCCCCCCACATAACAATTGACTAAGACAATCACATAAACAGGAGCAGTATAATCACTCAAATAACATATGAATCACAGAAGAAGAAGAAAAAAAACCCACTGGGATGGAGGAGAGGGTGGCCTGGAGGGGCCACTAGAACTAAAGTGCAATATACAAAGGCCAATGTATATGTACAACCCATTTAGTTTAAAATATGCAGTCAGAGATGAAAAAAAAGAGTCTTCTTTGAACAATAAGATATCTTGTTTACTCACAAACTTCTTGTATTAATTTTCCATACAGGCACATTTCTTATTAAAGTTCAGTTATAGATTGGATGTAAAGTGTTGAATACAAGAGTATCGTTCTTAATCAATAATCCGTAGTCTTTAGGTGTAGTTGTACTCACTGAAGTCCATAAATCATACTTCTCCACTGAAGTTCAAACAGCAACATGCACCCACCTCCACTGAGGTCTGATGCAAATTGAATAAAAAACAGAGTCCTGAGTCTGAACATGCTCAGTACAATCACATGTCTATAACCCCTCCCACACCAAAGAGGTACAATCAAACTGGCAAATCAACATACACATAGAATACAGGTTAGCAAATATATACATTAACAAATTAACAGTGAAAGGCTTGCGAGCTAGTTATTTCCAACATCCTCTACTCTTCCTCCTCTTCTTCATCTCTTCCTCCTCCTCCTCTTCTTCTTCTGCTACTTTCTACTTCCTTCACTCCTCTTCTGCTTCCTCTTCTGCTTCCTCTTCTCTTTCTTCCTCTTCTTTGTTTCATCTTCTACTTCCCTCTCTTTTCTTCCTCCTTCCCTTTCTACATTCCCTCATCTTCTTCCTCTTCTTCCCGCTTTCCTCCTCCTCCACCTCTTCCTCTTCAGTCTCTTTTTCCTCCTCCTTCTCCTCTTCACCATCATCATCACTGAGTTTTTGTTGCTGAAGGAACTATCCTGAAGTGTCAAAGTATTTCACTGGGTATAAAGTAAGTTAGGATAGCCCATGCCACCATTTCTCCCATTTCTATATATGGCTGTGAAAGCTGAGCAGTGAAGAAAAAAAGCTGACATTCAGAAAATCAACTACAGTTGGCCCTCTGCATCCATAGATTCAACCATCCACAGCTTGAAAATATTTTTGAACGTTCCAAAAAGCAAATGGTGATTTTACTATTTTATATATGGGACAACATGTTTGTTAGCCATTGTATCCAATGGGACTTGAGCATCCATGGATTTTGGTATCCAAGGAGAGGGAGTCCTGGAACAAAACTCCAGAGAATACCAAGCTCCAACTATAATGTGATGCTGGAGGAGAGTTCTATAGAAACTGTCAACACCAAAAAAAAAAAAGAAAAAAAAAAAAGACTGATGCATAGCTCCTAGAACAAATCAAGTCTGAAGTCTCCCTAGAAGACAACTAAACTGAAACCGTTGTACTTTGGCCAGATCATGAAAAGACATGACTCACTAGAAAAGAGAATAATGATTGGTAAGGAAGAAAGCAGCAGGAAAACTGAATTACCGATGGTGATGGATTTAATGACCTGAACAGGATTGTTGAATGACTTGACCTCACATTCATTGGGACCTCGTAAGTCAGAGTCCACGTTGAAGGCGGTTAACAACGAAGACCTCACTACAAGGTGGAAGGGATCCATATGTAAAAGTGGGCTGTCTGCTTTACAACATTAAGGGTTTTAGTGAAGAGGAACACCAACAGGTTACATCACACGGAGATGTCATCTTCATCCAAGAATCCTTGGAGCACCTTTCAGGAATGGCAGCTGGCCTCTATCATTGCACCCTCCACAATACATACTTTAAGACACATCAGACATGCAGATGACACCAATTTTGAGGGAGGAGGGGGAATGTCTTGCATTGGTGAATCTTGTATTGGGCAGTTTATCGTGAGAGGATTCATATCTTGAGATGCTGAGGATGGGCAGTAATTTTTGAATTACAGTTTACAATATCGTTAGCCAATGGAAGGTGAATTTGAGATGTCCAAAAAGTTACTTTTCCACATTTTGGATTGGAGTTATTTTTCGTGGTGATAGCAGCATTCCATGTTAACTAGATTATTGGTGTGCAAGTTAACAGTGGCTGCATGGGCATCATAAGCTTTGAAGGAACACATACCATTTAAAGATGCTTTCCCAATCCAAATTATCAGGTCTCAGGGTTTGACCTTTAGTTTCAGAAGCAAGTTAATCATTTCAAGTCTTCAAAGGAAGATTCAAATCTTCCAGACAGGGGTTGAGCCAGGCAGATTAGGCCATATTTGACTCTGATTTGTGAGGTTTTGCTTTTAGTTCGGCTCAGTGTTTAACAAGTTCTACCTTTCTCTGTCAGGCTCTGCTCTCTAACCTTCCAGAATTTATTCCAGCCTCCAAACGGGCAAATTCCTTGCCATTGCAAGCTTAATCCCCTGACATATCTGACTCTGTACCTGAATTCTGAAGTCTCAGTGAAGCTGTACAGGTTAAGTATCCATTGTCCGAATAGCATGGCACCAGAAGTATTTTGATTTTTTTCCAGATTTTAAAATACCCATGTTTGCATATATGTATATAATGAGATATCTTGGAGATGGAACCCAAGTCTAAAAAGGAGTCATGTGTCTCATATACACCTTATGATCATGTATGCACACCTTATTATACACATAGCCTGAAGGCATTTTATACAAAATATTTTTAATATTTTTAATAATTTAACAAAGTGGACATTGAGCCATCTGGAAGCAAAGATGTCATTACCTCAGCCGATAGTGGACAATTTCAGATTTTGGAATATTTCAGTTTTTGGAATTCCATGTTATAGATCTATAACTTGGACCCCACAACACAGGAATGAGAGAAATGTATGGGGGCAACAGCACTATTGGGCAACTGGACATCATGCAGCCCATTCTTACTGGATCAGCAATTAAAAAGCAGAACCATTCCATGTGGCTGTAGTAGCAAAAGAGCTATGTCGAGAAGTCAAATTAATAAAACCATGCCTCTCCCACACTTTGTGTGTGTGTGTCTTCATGTTGCCCCATTGACCTATAGCGATTCCATTAATTTAATAGGGCTTTCTTAGTAATTAATATTCAGAGTTGGTTTTGCCAGTTCCTTCCTCTGAAATATAGCCTACAGCACCTGGTATTCATTAGCAGTCTTCCATCCAAGTACTAACAGGCGGACTCTTTTTAGTTACCAGGATCAGAAAGGATTCGGGGCCTTTATAGTATTTAGGTTCCCACTGAACATCTTGCAAAAGCCATTCCATCAAACTTTCTCCATCAACCATCACTGCGCAGCAATCTTTCCATCAGGCTCAACTGAGATACCCAAAGGACAGAGATGCTTCATTACACTGGCTGATCAAGAAGAAACTTTTAAGATCCTGATCTCCTTTAACGATTTTTTTTCTTTCCTGTAGTTGTGGAGAACCAATGCTTGGTTTTGTTTTTTTCTTCTTCCATCTTAATCCTAAACACTGGCAACAAAGGTCCGCATAGTCAAAGCAATGCTATTCCCCATAGTAACTTATGGTTGCGAGAGCTGGACCATAAGGAAGGCTGAATGAATGAAGGAAGATAGATGCTTTTGAACTTTGGTGCTAGGGGAAAATCCAGGAAATAATGCCCGGCTGCTCATTGGAGGGAAGGATATTAGAGGCAAAGTTGAAGTATTTTGGTCACATCATGAGAAGACAGGAAAGCTTGGAGAAGATCATGATGCTGGGGAAAATGGAAGGAAGAAGAAAGAGAGGCGACCAAGGGTGAGATAGATGGACGGTATCCTTGAAGTGACTGGCTTGACCTTGAAGGAACTGGGGGTGGCGATGGCCGACAGGGAGCTCTGGCATGGACTGGTCCATGAGATCATGAAGAGTTGGAAATGATTATGCGACTGAGCAATATCCTAATTCTATTGTCTTTTCTGCCAGATTGTTTAGCTTTAAACCCAAGGACAGAGATATTCCTTTGATTATCATTTCCTTGAAGGAGACCTTTTGACTGAAAAGAGTTAAATGGTACAAATAAATAAAGAACAGATCTTCTGAAACTGTGTTTTTTGGCACTAGATGGGAGTCAGGTCATATGGCAAACTTAGCGTCGTATTTGCATACAGTTATGTCAGTGGATACTTTGGGTGCATTGTGGAGTGAGTGCAGTTTGACACCTCTTTAACTGCCATGCCTTACTGAAATCATGGAGTTGTAGTTTTCCAGGTCTTTAGCTTTCTCTGCCAAATTGGTGGCACCTCCTCAAACTCCAATGATTCCATAGTATTGAGCCATGGCAGCTAAAGTAGTATCAAACTGCATTAATTCTACAGGGCAGGTGCATCCTCTGAACATAGCTACCTTCTATTAATACATTTTAAGGTATTTTTGCACAAATAAAAAAGAAAGCCACCTAAATTCTGCAAGCATAAGCCTGGGTTGTTTTGACATTAGTTAATATATTGGGGGTTCCAGAGAATCTGCTCTTGGGAGAGAATGAAGAAGGGATATAGGAAAAGTAGTCAGAATAAAAGTTGAGGTCTAAGAAAAGTGACTGAATAAATATGGCTACCTGCTTTTAGATATCTGACTTTATAACATGTTACCTTCTAGTTTATGAATTTTTATTGTTGTTAGAAACATAAATTACTATGTCTAAAAGACAAATGAATGTATGCATGCATAACCATCACTTGCTCCCTTGCATCTCATTATTCAGTGCTCCATATCTCTGATGGAATGGACTCTACTCTTCAAAAGCTTATGCCATGATAAAAGTCTTAGCTTTGATGGTGCCGTAAGATGACTTTCTTGTTTGTTTGTTGTTGTTGTTTTTTTGGGGGGGTGGGGGGGGGTTGCAACAGATAAATATGAGCAATAACTACCTGTCTGGGAATTTCTCAACAGCACTCGGCTGGTTGTGACCGCTGACTAAGGCAGTATGATTGGGCTCCTTGTTGAGAGATAATGTGAGGTAATATTCAAATTTTCTATGGTGTGTCATCAGTGACAGGGGTTGGGAAAGTTGTTTTTTTGAGATACCAACTCCCAGGATGGTGAGTAGTCATCTTGGTGATTAGTCATATCCCTGGGGTAATCTGGACATTTTTATCCAAAACATTAGTTTTCCCATGTTTTTGGTCTAGAATGGATGACTCTCATAACATCCCTGATTATTGTCCTATTAAGGGGTGCATCTTCCCTGTATAATTAATGCTGCTGCATACTACTTTAGATGCCATGAGTCAGTGCTATGGAATCATAGGAGTTGTAGTTTTACAATGTCTTTGGCCTTCACTGGCAAAGGGTGCTGGTGTCTCACCAAACTATAAAACCCAAGATTTCACAGCAGTGAGCCATGGTAGTTAAAGTGGTGTCAAACTGCATTAATTCTACAATGTGGACCTACAAAGAGAATTCTACTGGCTATTTAAAATCATTGAAATTGTATTGGGAATTGTCCTCATTTTCAACAATACTTTTTTTCTCTTTTATATATAGCCCAATTCCATTCCACATCAGCTGCAACCATGTTTTGAGAGATCTGCCTTGTTTTCTCTTCTTCTAGTCAGTCTGGGAGATAGGTAGATTCTCCAACATGCCCAGCAGGTCTTTTATCTACCAACAATTTTCAAACGGGAAAATGCTGAGTGAAAGTCTTCTCTCCCACAGTAACATGAAAATATGTTTTTATATCCAAGCTGTCTCTCTGACTGCCCCTTTCCTTCATTTACAACAACAACTCTACTCAGATTTATAGGACAGTATGCTCCACAGAGATTGTTGCCACAGCGGAACAACGTCAAATCACAGGCATTTCAGTTGAAAGACAATATTTGCTTTTTTGTGCATACTGTAAACCTTTGGTGATATACAGAGTACACAACAGGGTAGCTTGGGCAGAACAATAGTGCTGTTGAGAAGGGAAAGTGAATCAGTAGGAAACAAACATGTCATTTTTGTTTTTCATTTTCAGGAGCAATATTCAAAGGAATCTACATTGGAATCATTATAACTATGAATTCATAAATATATTATGTACACTGTTTGTAAGTAAGCATATATCTCATATTTGCTTTCAATAGACATGCAAAGATACTGTATTTGCAATATGATTTGAAAGTGCTCTGTAGTTTGGCTTATTCATGGCAAGCAACCGTATCCCCTGAGGACCTTACTTTCCACCTCTGAGATTTGGCATGATGAATGCTTACATGTGGAAAATGCGGTTTTTTCTTTAATTGTATTACTGCACTAGAATTCAGAAGCTCAGCAGTAAAACACCACTAAATGGGCTCTTCCATTTAAACGCATGGTGTATTTGTGAGAAGTATGCATCATATTTTGAATTATCATTCCTAGAAGAGTCACTGGCTTCAAAACAAAGTATATGCTGCACACCCACCTTAATTTAAATGGAAATTGCTTCATATAGTGGGTTTTATAAGCAAGTGTATAATGTATCCGTCAGTGGATTGTGGGAACGGCCACATGAAACTTGTGAGCCCTGAACATTGTGTGTTTTAAGAGGGCAAGAATGGGAAAAGTTAACAATGGGGATTTGGGGCTATGAGCACTATGACGGTGATTCCCTTGGAAAAGTTACCTTTCTTGGACAGCTCCCAGAATCCCACAAGAGCTTTTCCAGACTGGAACTGACGCTTTGAAATAGGTTTTATTCTGCTATATATTAGCATTTTAAGGTGAAATAAATGAATGAATTCATACACATCTCTTCTGAGAACATCACTTCTGACTGGCACTGAATTTAAGCAATTGCTTTGCTTGTAGCAGCCACTTTTCTTCTTTACAAGTGACAATCTCTAGTAAATGACCATTTGTACCCATTGAGCATGAGGCAATCCATATTCAGGCAGTTTGCTGTCACATGCAAAACAACTGATCCTGTATGTGGTGAACGTATTTACTGTATGCAAAGGGTAAAATAATTGCCTCCAACTGCATGATGACATGTGTAACATTCATATTCATTATCCATTAGTTCAACTCACATGGTTTGGCTTCCTGAAATACAGCAAAGTAAAAACATCCTTGGCAAAACACATTTCCGTCACTGTGTGTGATACAAAAAGGTTTTGGGGGCAATAGGAAGTTGACACAGAAAGAGAACTATAAAAATTGAACATTGTTTCTAGTTTAGCTTGTATTTCTTTAAGATTGCAACTCCAGACTACTAGTTTGCCTATATAATTAATAGGGCTATGGTAGGAAGTAGATTCTCCTACATACTTTCATTTCACAAACATATGAATTTAACTGCATTTATCTGTCCAAATCCCTCTGGTTTTCTGGTATTACCATCTGCTCTTTCTGCCTTCTTTGCCAAAGAGTGCTGGTGCTTCATTCAACTATAACTCACAAGATTCCATAGCACTGAGCCATGGCAGTTAAAGTGGTGTCAAACTGCATCAATTCTACAGTATAGATGCCCCCCTAAGAGACTTTTATGGGCTATTTAAACATTGAAATGTCATTGGGAATTGCCTTTTTCATTTGCAACAGTACTTTGCAATTCCATTTCCTCACTGCAACCCATACAGTCTTCCTTGTCAAATGGGTTTTTGCTAAAAAGCCAGACTAAATGTGCCAAACAGCTACAGGGCAGTACCAGTAGTAGCAGCTGGCACTGGTGGAAGTGGCATCACAGCTAATACTTGTAACTACTGTTCAGAAGGAGGCAAGGAAAACTTGTCTCCTTCTCATGGTGTCTTTTACCACGAGAATCTTATAACAAGACAATCCAGAATGAAACAAGAGTGAAGGCAAGAAGATGTGATCCCAGCTCAGAAGGAACTAAAGAAGCTACTGGGGTAGAGCAAAGGATAACTCTGAATAGTGTTGTGACTAATTATGCAATCAAACTCTAGCCAAGAGAACATTTTGCTGTTGGCATGGTCAGAGGTGAAAGGAAAGTCCAGAGTTACACAACAAATATTACAGGAACATGGAATGTGAATAGTATGAATCGGGGGAGCGAGACATTGTAAAACAAGAAAGGAAATGTAAAGAAAAAAAACATTGCAATACATGGGATATTCAATCACTGGTGACACCCTGCCTTCCCTTCAACAAGCTCAAAATGTCAACATGATTTTCCCTGTTCTAATTTTGGCTTCTCATGAAACATGTTGGTTAGATCAGGACAAAATAGAGCAATTAAGACTTTTCATAGGTCAGTGGGAATTTTGAACTGGGGTTTTCACACTACATATGTTGTAGTAGAGCCCGTGAGTAACGTTACAAACAGAGGTATGGGTTCCAGAAAGGGAAAAAGGGTTACTCGGAAGCAGGAATCCGATGATGAGCAGCAGAGAAAGAGTATTCGGGACATACTTACAGCACCTACAGATCAGGAGTCGTTTGAGGGATTCTCCTGGGATGATGGGTCAATGAGTGAAAGAGAAGAAGGAGACACCATGGATTGGACTAAGATAAGTGCAAGCACCAACAACTAGTGACACCTTTATGGGGTTCTTTGGGGGTGAAGACTGGCAATCAGGGGATCCAACTGATTCTTGGGGGGATCTAAGTCTTGACAGGAGATGGAGGAATTGGAGGGAGAGTCAAAGGAATTAAGGTGAAGAGCTGGGAACAGCTGCAGGGGATGGTGATAGGGCGGTGGTCAGTTCGTCCTCTGATGATGGTTTGTAGATAAAAGTGGGTTCAGGGGTGAGGGGTCTTTGCAGAAGGAAAGGTGTTGATGTGCGTTCGTGTGCTGTGTATTGAGAAAGTTTCTTGTAGTCTTGCTGCTGCCTGTTTCATGTTCAGCGTTGGACTCGGATTTGCAGTTTGGACCTGAACCTATTTGGCTAAAGATGCTGCTTCTGCGGACACTGAAGCAACGCTGCTTTGGATTCCTCCTGCCTCGACCTTGGACTTCAGCTGACAAGGCTTCTCTTCTTGCAACTCCCTTTGTTAACCATTTGTGTACTGTGCCTTTTTGTTTTGCCTTAGAGCACTTTGTTTGACTTGTTGCTTTTTGCATCCAGTTGATCTGGATTACATTTCTGTTTACCTTTTGGACCAGGTCTGGTTTGGGTTTTTGAGTTTTTGACCAGTGAAACTGCATTTTAGTATCCCTGCATCCTTTTTCCTTTTGTTTCAATAAACTCTGTTTTGAAGTCATTTTTAAGTCTGGCCCTTTAAGGCATCTGTGATTCCAACAACATAATTGCAGTGCTATCATTCCATATTTTCCATAATACGTATTAACATCCTATGGAATTCTGGGATTTGAAGTTCAGAGATGGCTATTAAGAATTCTCAGCCACAGAGTCTTAATTCCTTATCAAACTACAGACCCAAGGATTCTATAGGATTCTGCTATGTAAGATAAATTAGAACTCAGATAACCAAGTTCAAAGTATATATTGTGGGATTTTCTGCCTTGATATTCCAGGTTATATGGCTGTGTGGAAGGGCCCCCAGAATGTTAATATGAACGTTCTCAATATCCTACTTAACCTATTGTAAAAAGAAGCACCTGAAATGAACGCAGCTTTAAAAATCATTTTAAACTGATCATATAGGAAGGGAAAGGTATAGTAGGAACTAAAATAATTTTTACTGGAATCAACTGCCCTGATCTATTTGTACCACCCAAGATTGATGGCAAGATAATAGGTACCTTGATTTGAACATTTACATGTTTGTGAGGCTAATAGTTCATATCTGAAAAAAATTAAAAATATATATTTTAAAATACAAAACAGTGGAAAAATACCCAGAAACGCTGTCTAATTAATGTGGAAAAGTTGTATTAGGTCAACAGACCAATGAAAAGAATAGGAAAAGAGTAACCAAATATTGTACTGAAGAACAACATCATGGGGTGTTGTGTGTTTTCTGGGCTGTATGGCTCTCTGAAGATGCCAGCAATAGATGCAGGTGAAACAGCAGGAGATAAAGTTGCTAGAACACAGCTATACAGCCCGGAAACCACATAAAACTCCAGTGATTCCTGCCATGAAAGTTTTCAACAATACAGGCATCATGTTTTGCAACCTGATGGGAAGCAAGGGGGAAAATGCAGGTGATGGTTTTGAGAACCTCAACAATATAAAGGCAGACAGAGTTTCACATCTACTAATGACTGATCATGCAGTCATAGTTCAACCATCCTGGAAGGGATGTGTTGTGTCTGAAGTACAGTGAAGCCTGACTCTTTCTCGACACAACCATTCATTATTTCTCCCCCTCCCTTCTCTCCATATAGGAATCTAGCTAGGATGGGATTCATGTAGCTCTCCAGATGGTTTTGAACTCTTGTTCAGTAGCCCTGTCCCATGAGGCAAAGATTAGGAATGTTGGGATTTGCAATATAATAACTCCTAACACTCATCCAATAGGAAAGTATAGTGAGAAAATTTGTTAGTGTCACTTCAAGGTCTCTTTCACTATTAAATCTTCACTTGTTGTATGCCTTCAAATTATTTCTGATCACAGACTTTTGGGGAACTGAGAGACCTCCTTTTTCCACCGTTTAAACTTGCAATGCTTTATGTCATCAGTTTCATAAGAACATTCTGTCAAAGGAGGAGGATAGGAGGATTTGTGTCGGATAATATCTGGCTTGTTGTAAAGTAATATGAGCTAACTTCTGGAGTGAAGAATATCTTTATCTTTCGCAGTAATAAATGTAGAGATGTCATGCATGACTACTTCATAATACTAATGTGCACCTATTAAGACAGGGAAAGATTTCTGAGGGTTTTTTTTGACTTAGTGTTTTTCATCAGGTTAGAGTCAAATGAGAGAAAGAGAGGACCAATGATTATTTTGGATATATTGGCTGGCATTCAGTAATCCAAATATAGTTGGATAGTTATTGAATAAGACAATGTAGTCTTACTGTAAAACTACATAAATATTACTCCAGTCCACCTTAAGAGCTAGCAGCTGGACTGGGTGAAGGAAATCCATTGAGTTTCCAGGTGAATATTTCATCCCTTCTACACCAATCAGAAGATAAACCTCTGTTTCAAACCCACATCTCTGCCTTGCTCACTGATGAGAGAAGGTGAGAATGCCATTTCCTTGCACCCTGATTACCACTCAATCCAGCTGCTGGCTTTCAAGAGAGGAGTTGGGCAACATTACAGCCAACCCTCCATATTTTCTGGGATTAGGAGCATAGGACCCCAGTGAAAGTAAAAAATTGTGAATAAAGAAATCACTATGTTTTAACCTGAGATGATGACTGCTGGAAGCTGACCACACAATAACATTGGATGACCTAGATAACTGGAGAGAGCATTTTAATCAAATCCTTGAATGATCAGATCCGTCAGTCAGAACAGCAAATATGGAGTGACAACTATCTTTAATTATGCAGGTATAACTAAGAATTTTGTGTAGAATATCAATGATTGTTTACTGTCCTAAGGCAGATATGCACTGAAACAGATTCCACAGAAACCAGTGGTTCATATTTACGGTACTTAGCCTGATACTTTTATTAGAAAGATGCTTTAAAAGAATTCTATACTCCCAAAGCCTTAAAATGAGACTCCCCATGCCCTCTGCTCCTACTGAATTCCTCATTAAGCCCTTCACATCCCCTTCTTTGCCTTAAGCCCTGCCTTGCTACTTTTCTGTGCTTTTCTTTTTATACTCATTTAAAGATTTCCATTATCTAATCCATTAAAAAAGGAGGTGAGAAACCAAATCTCTTGATTGCAAAAGACTCAGCGTGACTCTAGGCTGAGCTGTGAGTTTCTTATATCATATATCACTGAAAGGCTTTTTAAAAAAATGATAAAAGGAACCATTTCCTTTGGGAGATCTTCCTTCCACCTTGCAAGCAGAAGATTTGCCAGGCTTGACTGTTGTTTCAAAATCAAAGCCAAGAAACCATGGCCTGGCTGCACATTTTATCGTGAAATCTGTCTGCTCCTTTTGGCCAGCTGGACTCTCTGTATAGACTGCTCAGATTAGTATATATTTTCCAGGCTCCGCAAGGATATCAGATGTCATGTGGCAGCTTTGAACAGCTACTCATTTTTACAATACACATGCACACACAGAGTATATTAAATGATTGAACTGAAAATTCTGTTTTCTAGCAATTATTTCACAGTACTGTGAATGTCAATGAACTTATTTCCCATGCTCTCTGACATTGAAATAAAGAGTGTTGAAATATGATAGAGAATGCAATCATAAACATACTTACTGGGGACTTAAGTCCCATTGAACACAGTGATGGTTACCACTGAAGAAATGTGCCAAGGAATGTCCTGTAAACTCCATTCTATTAATTTTTTGTTAAAGGTGGATGTGCATATTATATTTTCTTAGATTTTTACTTCAGACCTTAATTTTCAAGCCTTATTTTAGATTAGGATTCTGAGAAATGAGGTTTCATATCCCTGATCAACCATGGAAACCCAATGGGTGACCTCTATAAAGCCACATACTCTCAGCCTCAGTGGAAGACTATGTCAAACTGGCCCATTGTTTACATGGTCAGGTGCTTCCAGGGCTCTGCACCAGTTACCACAGCAACTGGGGAGACAGGCCTGTTGAATGTCTAGTGGGGTCAAATCAGATACACATCAATTGAAAAGTCTGGGCTCTGCTCCTGCCACTGCTGCAACTTGGGAGACAGAGCATGTAAACAACTCCATTGAATCTGGGGCTGGTCTGAAACAGTAATGCCCCAGATTTAGGTGACCATGAAGATAAGCTCGTATTGAGCAAAGGATCCAGCAGCAAGTCTGTCTGTATCGTACACATAGGTTTCCACAGAAGCAAAAAATCCTCCTCTAATTTCCACCATCAGCTATGGGCATCTGGAGTAAGATCTCTGAGGATGAATTTGCAGATTTGTATCATAATAGAGGGACCCCTAAATATGTGCATCCCAAGCCAGAAACAAAGACTTGAGAAAAACCATAAAGAAGTGCCAAAACACTCATCATAAATAATTTCTCATAAGGCATTGTTAGCTTGACTTTGCTGCCACAGTCTGACTAGTTATTTAATTGCCTGTGTAATTATTACTCCATTTTCTTATAGTTGCATGGAATAACAATAAACTGAAAATGCAAATCAGCTGATCACCAGGATATTAACAGTTCTGCTAATGGGAAGGAATCCATGTAGTAATCTTGGTGATTGGCCAATTTGCATTTTAGATTAATATAATTCCAATCCCAAATCTTACTTGCTGTGTAATTTCCGCTAGTATTGGAAGCTGCTCTTGTTTAATTAATGCAATGTTTTGAATGCATTTGGTTTTTGAAACACTTGTGCTTTGTTTTTGTTTTTTTTTCATGTGTAAAGTTGGCTTGAGTAGTCAAGATACAAATAAATTGATTTGAACTTTTTTTTTTAGAATTGCATAGGACATAAGCAAGCAGGAATCCCATAGTCTTAATCCAATTCTGTTTCCATACAAATAGTCCAATCTTCAGTTTAACCCAACAATAATAATATACCTTAAAGGGTCCAAATCCCATGTGATATTGGAAGCTAAACAGGATTTAATAATCTGGGGCATGATCATGTACAATTTCTCATGTCCTTGTGGGATACTAGAGCCAAACCTTTGTGGACATGGCAAGCCCACTGCATACATAATGGTCATTGTTCTTGACTGTAGTATTCTTGAAGAAGAATTTTAATTTAAATAATCGCATCAGTAATCCTTTTGTGCACCCTAGGGATTGTATCTTCTATATATCTATCTATATATATTCTGTCAATGGAAGAAACACATTATAAATGGAGGCACTAGACCCTATTATATCATCATCCATAGTGGTTCCTTATATCAATCCTGCTGGGGAAAATATGGTACTTTGCCAATTGTCAGAGCAACCGGGTTGTTAAGTGCTGGCCTGAAACCTTGTCGACTGATGGGCAAATTACAGTGTCTTTCTTAAAAAGAAAAATGGATGCCAGAGATGCTCCGAGACACTCATTTTGATGATGAATATGGAGGCTGTGTTCATGCCAACGTCAATAGTCTCTTTTCATTCTAGTGGTTCGATTCTGGAGAGCAAAAATAGTCACCATGGAGATATAACAACAGATGTAAATACCTCTGCCCCATGAATGAATCTTGTCTGTTGAAGAGGCCTCAATCGTCTCACCCTAATTTTCAGGGGAGGAGGAAACAATTATCTCACTTTCGAAAATATGCCTATTAAATAAACCTAAATCACAGAGATACAAAAGGGAGCTCTTTGAAGCTGTACATGTTGAGCTGATAGCAGATGAGGAAATCCATGAGGAATGGGCATGCAAAGCCAAGGTGCTTGCCCTTAACAGCTTTGAAACTCTGAAAGCAATCTATTTTAATGCCTAGAGACTCCTCCGAGTGAGATGCTTTTGAAAAACACAAGCAGAAAGAGCTTTTGCAGTTTTCGGTCAAATGAGATACAAAAGCCTTTTCAATGATAAAAAGGCTAAGGAAAGGGAGCCGTATTTTTAAGGCAAGGGTGGCAGCAAAGGAAAGAAGAGATACCTCTGTGCAAGGCTTGTTCAAGTCATTTTGCTGCCTGAAGTGTACAAGAAAATGGGAACCCACACCCATTTACCCAAATCATGTGTACAAAACTGTGTGTGTGGGGGGGGGGGCAGCTGTGTTTTGAAATGATACATTATTAAGTTTTTATTCGTGTTTGAGTTTTTTAAAGTCTTTACATTTTTCAGTTTTGAATTCCCTTGAGTCCCACAAGTACAAAAGCAACATAAATCTTCACAAAACTTTGCTGCCTTGCATTACACCCTAAATCAACTGCCTGAGGTGACCACCTTATTCTGCCTCTCAGAGATGATTTGCCATTAACCTCTTCTGAAATATAGCCTAGAGCACCTGTTATTCCTTGGTGGCCTTCCAACCAGGTACTAACAAGGGTTGATCCTGTGTAGCTTCCAAGCATCTTGTGTCCTTTAGAGTTTTTAGAATGTTAATCAATGCTTGAATTTTCCCATTTTTCCTCCTTCCCCTCTTTCTAATTAGATATTTGATGTAGATTTAATGATATATTTTTAATTTCTTTGAAATTTTTGTTCAATTTTGGAATTCTTTCCATTCAAAGGAAAACTGAAAAGGAAACTGAAAAAAAAAAAAATCCGTCTTTGGAGAGAAAGAGGAAAACAATTCTCTTTTACGATCTTATGTTTGCATCAAAGAAGTAGTGAAAAGGAAAGGATGGTAAACATGAATGCCAACTAGGCAGGCAGAAATGTGTTCTGTCTCTGAGCACTGAAGAAGTTTGGAAAATGGAAGACACCTCCAGTTTTGAGTGATTTTTTAAATGCGTTGGGTTACACAATCTCTCTGCTCCGCTTTGTGAGCTCCACATTGGTAAGATCCGCATAAACAGGTACAGGTGGAAGTCTGAACTATTTCAGGCTAAAGTTTCTAATTGCTGATTGGAGAAATGAGTGGTGTTGCTATTAAGTATTACTGTTAAACACATTTAGTAGCTTTTACCAATCAATTGTAAATCGTCCAGCAACCCACTGTTAGACCCTGACAACTGATTACCACTGACTTGGAGGAATTATGCATAACGAGATTTTTGTTGACATTATTTTCTATCCCAGAAAAATCTGATGCAAAGACAGGGATGCTGTTTTTCTAGAGATAGTTTTCAAGAACTGTTCTCGTCTGATCAAAGTCAGAAGGAAGAGTTGTGGTGGTAGAACATTATCTACTATTTAAGTTAGCACTTAACTACTGGTATATTTCCTGCTTAGGTGCAAGTCAGATCTGGAAACCTAATGTGAATACTTCTCCACAGTCTCACAGTCAATATATACTGTTTAATTTACTTTAATGATGCTTTTTGCTCTGGTAGATTTGTGGGAAGCATGGATCAACCAGATAGGCTTGTAGAATCAGCAGAAAATAAGCAATAACCCTAGCAGTCCTCTTTCACCACAGTAAGGAGTAATTTGAAGAATCTGAACTGTATGTGTTTGTATGTCTAAAAACACCTGTGGTTTATTTTATGTTACTTCAATATGTTTGACTCTTACACAGTGATTTGAGTTTCATGTTATATCCACACTATCCTTTTTGAAATCATCACCAGTGTTTGTTCTAAGCCTTATCACCATTGTTCCATGCCCTGTTCATTTGGGCGAATATATGTCCTGATGCCAGAAATATAAAGGGAGACAAATGAAAAGTGGCACACAAATATTGTATCTTGGTTTGGAGTTCATAAAGAATACATGGTGAAAGGGGTTCAGGACTTTACAGGACGCACTCGCTCTGAATCTGAATGAAAGGGAGGTTGAACAGAGTTAAGTACAATGGGATTGCTACTGTAAATGTGATTCATATATAATTATTACTACTAACAGCTAAAATGTCCCAAGGTAATGCTTCCAAAAGGTAAAAAAGATTCTAAAGAAGACACAAAAACATGTTCATCAACCCTCAGGATTGACTGTTGGGCAACAAGATAATAATAGAGATTGGCAATGGAAATAATGGTTTTATATGATGTTTATGTCCTGCTTTTCAAAAGTGTTTCTTCCCTTTACAAATAGTCTATTTGGATGAAAGAGCCCTAAAGGGCTGGTGCTTGGGATTTGATGTAATCTAAAAGAATGAGCTTGGTTGACTAGAAGCATTTCATTTTGTGTAACATAACAAAATATCTCTCTGAAAAGTCACATTGTATATCTGTTGTAATTATGACTGCCTGAGCAGATTTGCAGAACTAGAAGTATAATTCAGAATCTTTTGATGCAACAGAGAGGAGACATCTTGAATTTGATGGACATTATTGAACAGCAAAGGTGTAGTTTTATATTTACCTATGTGAATGAAGTTCCACTGAAATCCATGATTTGTTTTTAGAAAGGATACATAGAAAACTGAGTGACAAGGGCTGTTTCACTCATTTTTTAACCATTGGGGATCTCAAATAACTATATGTAATTTATTTCCATAGCCAAATCATAAAATGGGATGGATTTCTATCCCCATTTCTTTTCAACACATACAAAAGTTGAAGAAACTTCGAGTAGTTTAGTAAGGCATGTTTAAATGTAAGCAACAATAGGTAGGAAAAATCCTTCCTACTCTAAGATGTTCAACAGTGGAGTTAATGTTTGTACTATACTCTTATGGGTAAAATAAAAAATATCAGTAAGCCCAACATTTAAACATTCAATATTGTAACTTTTATTCAGTATAATAAATTGTTCACTGCTTCTAAAAGTTTCTATGAGGAATTGTATAGAAAGTCAGCTAGTGTTAATGCATGTCTAACCGAAGAAAACATTTAACAAAACATTTACATCTAGTATTAGAGTAACACACAAGGGCATACTTGGTGGAAGTGGGCAATCCCCTCTGTTTCTGCTAATTATTGCTTGCTATAAATGTATGCAAACAAGTTTGTGAAATTGTGTCATTTTCCTAATCCTCCTTGGTTAAATGTAAAATTAAATCAGTTTAATAGGAGAACTACTAGGAGCTTGTATTCCCTGCTGACAAAAAGAACACCAAAACAAAGAATATTCTAGCCAGAGGAATATTGACCAGAGAAGGGGCCACTACTGTACAAGTTAATTGCTTCCTCCGTTACCAATAGTAACACACACACAATACTTTGTTGAACTGAAAACAAGCACTCTCAACAAAAAGAGCTAGGACTTCTCTGTTGGGTTGTGTGCATTTCTGGATTTGTTTGCATGAGTGGAAATTGGTGAGATAACAGCAGACATTTCGAAAAAAAAAATGGTTGGAAGAAGAGGGGATCCCACAAGAGTATGAATTCATTTAATCAGATGGCTTTAGGATCTTGAGTGGTTAGGAGAGTTAGGGTGAGAGAAAGAGATTATTAAAGTAAGAGTTAGCTAAGAGATTTTTTGTTCATGTCAGGAGCGACTTGAGAAACTGCAAGTTGCTTCTGGTGTGAGAGAATTGGCCGTCTGCAAGGATGTTGCCCAGGGAACGCCCGGATGTTTTGATGTTTTCTTGTGGGAGGCTTCTCTCATGTCCCTGCATGGAGCTGGAGCTGATAGAGGAAGCTCATCTGCGCTCTCCCCGGGTTGGATCCGAACCTGGCAGCCTTCAAGTCAGCAACCCAACCTTCAAGTCACAAGGCTTTAACCCACTATGCCACCGGGGGCTCCTAAGAGATGAGTGTGAGAGATGTGATTGTATTAAGTAATCTGTGATGTCATGCACAATTATTATTTTTATGTTATTGTCTTCAAGAACAAAGGCTATTGGAAAGCTTAAGTTCAGATGCATGGTGCCTGAGGTGACAGCAGTTAATCAAGTCTAGTGTTGTCTTGTGGGGTTATAAGAGCAGTAAGTTTTACAGAATGACTAGGGGTGCATCTACACTGTGAAATGAATGCAGTTTGACATCACTTTAACTGCCATGGCTCCTGTAGTTTGGTGAGGCAGCAGCACTCTTTGGCAGAGAAGGCTAAAGAGCTTGTAAAACTATAGTTCCCAGATTTCCATAGTACTGAGCCATGGGAGTTAAAATGGAGTCAAATTGCATTACTTCTAGTATAGATACAGCCCATGAGGGTAAACTCAAAGCTGGTGGCTATTGGTAGGGCAAGATAAGGTCCATACATTGGTGGCTGAGGTGGACATAACTAGAAACCATTATGTTTGGTAGAAAGTCATGAGACATGGGAGCCCGCCTACCCCTCTTATATTTCAAGTCTCTTCTATCCAGACCAGGCTTTGGCAGCACAAGCCAGGAGCTTTGAACCAAAAAACTGGAGACTTGCTTGCTAGAACACTGTTCCTCTGAGACAGTAAGACCCTTATATTCCTTTGCTTTATTTCAGTGGTAAGGTTGGACAGACACTGTACAACAGCACTATGCATTTTAAAGTAACTTTTTAAAAGTATCCATGAAAGACCTATAATAAATATTTATTATTACAGAGTGAAACAATAACAACTTAAATTTGGAAAAGAAAAACAAACGCTAACAAACACTATACATCTCAGGCCTAGTCTGTTAAACCAAACATTCAGAGGAAGAGAAAGATGCAAAAAGATGTTCTTAGTGACTCATAATAATGACTTCTGCCTTAAATTAAGAAAAATCACAGCATAAGACATGTAAATGGAAGACATCTAATCAGGGCTGCTATATTGACTCGTCTTCACATCTCCTCCAGTCATTATCCATGCTGCTCACTCCCCTCTGTTGCCTCTTCAGTTGACATCAATTTAGTTTAAAATGGTTACGAGGAATTTTATTTAAACTATTCATCATGGGTACCCAATTAAAAGGTCTCCTTGTGTCTGTTGGAGCTAAGATTGAATACTTATAACGATCTCTTAGCTGGACGTTTGCTTGCCCAGCAGGAACAGCATGGAATAAAAGAAAAGAAAAATGTTTCAGTCTCTGGAAATCTGGAAAAAGCTTTGTAATACAGTTGCAAGAAAATACACTGTAATTATATATATATATATATATATATATATATATATATATATATATATTAGGCTTGCTCAAATAATTCGATTTTCCCGTTACCCGTTATTAATTCGTTATTTTCGTTTGTTTTGAAGCAATATAGAACCTTGGTTGTCCACACGTCTGGATATCGCGGTTTCGAATCGCGAGAGGCCGTTTTTTCTTATTTCTTCGTTTTTTTCGTTAGGAAAAAAAAGCTTTTGCAAATCACCCAAACTCCTTTCCTTTTGCCCCTCAGCCAATGGGAGGCTCAGCCAATGGGAGGGGGCGAGGGGGAAGGAGGCCGAGGAGGAGGAGGAAGACGGAGGGGGGAAATGGCCGCCGCCGCCGCCGCCTCGCCTCAGCTCAGGCCTGGAGAGACCGAGAGGGGCCCGGCGGTGAGGAGGAAGAGGCCCAGGATGCGAGGGGGTGTGGGCCAGGCCCGTCCTCGGCTGCTCCCAGGGGCCCAGATTCGCACCCTCCCTCCCCCCAATACAGGTCTCCAGTCCATACCACGCTACATGAACTTGAATGGATACTGTGGTTGTGTTGTCGAAAGCTTTCATGGCCGGGATCACACTGTTGTGGTATGTATTCCGGGCTCTATGGCCATGTGCCAGAAGCATTCTCTCCTGACGTTTCACCCACATCTGTGGCAGACATAGAGGTTTTGACGTCTGTGCGAAGCTAGGCAAGTGGGGTTTATATATCTGTGGAAGGTCCAGGGTGGGAGAAAGAACTCTTGTCTGTGGGAGGCAAGTGTGAATGTTGCAATTGGTCACCTTGATTAGCATTGAATAGCCTTGCAGCTTCAAAGCCTGGCTGCTTCCTACCTGGGGGAATCCTTTGTTGGGAGGTATTAGCTGGCCCTGATTGTTTCCTGTCTGGAATTCCCATTTTCTGGGTGTTTCTGGGAAGGTAATGGCACTCCATGTAGTCATGCCGGCCACATGACCTTGGAGGTGTCTATGGACAACACTGGCTCTTGGGCTTAGAAATGGAGATGAGCACCAACCCCCAGAGTCAGACATGACTGAACTTAACGTCAAGGGATACCTTTACCTTTACCTACACACACACACACACACACACACACACACAAGCAGGGACTATATATATATATATATATATATATATATATATATATATATATACACAATATATATCACACACACACCAATTTAACAAAGTTTCAGCCACAAAAACAAAGTTTCTGAAGTAGAACAATGACTTTCACAGTAAAGACAACCCAATTTAACAGGAAATAAGACTTTCAAACCAGGAACAGATTTCTGCAATTATTAAAAAATGGTTTATTATAAAAGCTATGAAAATTCTCCAAAAATCAGAGGATAAGGGAAACGTTCCAAATTTTGGTGAGCTATCAGTGTTAAATGTGTTCTACCACTGTACCAAGTTTGAAGAAGATCACTCAAAAAATGAGGGTGGGAGAGTCCTGTAAAGTCCTCTCCCTCTGTGCTGTTTTTGGGAATTGCGCATGCGCGTCCGCCATTAACGTATTAATTTAGAAAATAACGAATTTTCGTTAATTTTGAAATTTTTTGGGGGCCAAATTCGGAAATACCATCAGAAACGAAAAGCTGCCCCCCTCTAGTTTTGAAATGAGTTTAGAATCAAATTTTTCATGGATCGATCAAGCCATATATATATATATATATATATATATATATATATATATATCTCACCATTTTGTAAGAATATAAAACAAAGCAAAGGAGTTATATTTATTTTATACTACATAAGCCAATTCATCTCCATCCCCAATAGTGTTACACAATAATATACAGGTCATGGATGTACGTTACGTTACATACAGGGGAAGTGTCCTGCAGATTAGAAGCTAAACCAAAGTAATTGTGTCATCTAACAAAATATGTCTTACACTTCAGGTAATACAATTAAATTGTAAGGGATGCCATGCTCAATGGAGATAAAAAACGAAGAAACAATTCTAAGACATTTAGTCTTTTCGTGTTTATCATCTTGTTGCTTGAAAAGGAATCCATTGATACTCAAAAACTTGCACAAATATAGTATGTTTGAAAATCATGTAACTCTATAAACATGTAAAATTGTAATTTGTATTCTATGACAGCATGTTTACCATTTACTATAGTATAGAAGAGAGCCAACATGGTGTATGGTTTGGGTGCTGGGTTGACACTGGAAAACCAGAGGTCAAATTCCTGCTAGATCATAGAAGCCTATTGGCTAACCTTGGACAACTTTCTCAGCCTCAAATCCTGCCACCACCCCCCCACCCCCCCGTGACGTGGTTTGTCCACTTCTGTCCAAAGATTCTGTGCAAGATTGTGGTAAAGAGCCCTCCAAACAGGACAGGCTATGGTATTTGTTGCTGTAGTTTTTAATATGTCTCAATGATAGTTCTTTTGTTCTGGACTACTTTGTGACAATTCCTGCCACTAGCCACAACATTTTTTTTCTCGCACTTGTGTGGGTTTCTTCACAGTTCTGAGACAAATCAGAACAAAAATGTATTCTTCTCCTTTCCCCCTGTTGAAAGAGTTATAGTACTATAGTGCATACATTAAATACAATATTTACACTACATATAGGTAGATTTGGAAAAAAAATAGGAAGGAGACAGGTTGCCCTTCAAACTATAGGGAGTACCAAGAGGAGAAGGAAGAAATGGAGAGAAAATTGGAAAAGCCCTTGTTTAGATTCAAGAAATCATTGTTTCATGAGAACCCATGGTCTTTTCACCAACCCAAAAGAACCCAATATTTTCAAACAGATGCTTAAGTTTATGTTTTGATGGATCCATAATGTTGGCCCTGAGAATGGTATTGGGGATGTACTTGTGAACAGTTCAGATCCTGCATCCTGTTGACAATCCCAGAAGCAGAACATGAAATAAGAGGTAACATCTGGGAAGACCTGAAGCTTTAGGAGTTCAGCTCAGTATGCACAGATGTGATCCAGGTGCAGTTGAACTTGCATCAAAAGAAGGAAACTTGCCCCATTCCATTTAATTTTCCACAACTGCCAGCCTGACTTTGATTATTTAAAAACAGCAAAAAACAAAAAGCTACCTAGATGAAACAGGATCGTGCTGCTACTTCCCTCAATCTCTATTCTGCTGAGAAAGCAGAATGAACTACATTGAATAACTTCTGCAAATCACACAAATAAATTCTGTATGTGTAATTTGCATAAAATTAGGACAACTGGAGTGTAGATTATGCAAATCATATCAACCGGATTGAGAGGTTAGGATTTGGCAAACTCTGCTTGAGAAGGAAGCAATTATCTCAGCGACCCTCTCTAGGAAGTTTGCAGACTTGCCAGACTGACGTCAGTGACACCTCCAACACAATATCGTAGTTACTAAATTAGCAGTAATATCACATGTGGGTCTTTGGAACGATTATCTTTCTCAGTGCTTGTTCCGGCTGCCAATTTTCTTGTGGTGCCTCTCACTATTTCCACTGCAGATACAAATCCATAGGTGGATATAGCTATGTTAGACTTTTTAAAAAACCTATTTTCTAGAAGAAACTCTGCTCAAAACTCTGGTATATATTACTGGAGGCCAGAAAGGATTTAAGGCTATTATATTCCTTATGGAAGTTTCCACTTTTCTCCAAATCCAAGCATACTTTATATCGTTTCAAAACATAAAATTATTATTAGCTGCAGAAGCAATTGTAATAAACTCTTTTGATATTTTAATAATCAGACTACTATTGCCAGTCAGTACCTACTCAATTTTGTAAGGTGGTAAAGCTCTTCCCGGACTGCATTACATCCAGCTGCAATGGGACAGAAGACTGCAATATTTTAATAGATACATTACATTTCTTTGAAGTATTTGACCTCACAACAACTCTGTGAAGAAGGCTAAGCTATCACATAATACCTTATTCAATCTCAAATCAATCAATTTCATGACTGTTCAATTGGATATTCTACATCCAAACCTAGCATGGCATCTAGCATGGCACTGTATCTTAATTTTAAATTGTACAGGTGAATAATTCTCAGTCTTAAACAAAGTACATATAGCTTTCCACAGATTTCAGGAATATATTTCTGCTAAATGTGCCTGGGATCTTGGACTGAAAGAAGACCTTGCTATCTCTGCAAATTTAGGTTATTGTGGCTCAGAGCAGCACAGCATGGGATATAAAGTGTGCTCTCTGGTAGAGTCTTTAAAAGTACCATGCTGGGACAATGACTGCTTCAGAAGAGTCTGCCGGATAGGGTTGAAGAATGCCAGAGCAGATAATGGAAACAAAATTTCAGAAAACTTGTGAAGGATAAAATCAACACTCCCAGCCAATAGTCACAGACATCACCCTGAAACTTCAGTGAAACTCTAAGGGCCCTTCCAGACAGGCACAATACCACAGGATCTGATCCTAGGTTTTCTGCCTTAAACTGGATTATATGAGTCTGCACTCCCAGATAATTTGGGGTCCCTTCCACACAGCTGAATAAAATCCCACATTATCTGCTTTGAATTGGAACATATGGCAGTGTGGACTCAGATAACCCAGTTCAAAGAAGATATTGTGGGATTTTCTGCCTTGATATTCTGGGCTATATGGCTGTGTGGAAGGGCCCTGAGATAAACAGAAAACCTTGGATCAGATCATGGGATATAGGGTCTGTCTGGAAGGGCCCTAAGATCTGGTAATGTTAGGGTTCTATAGAAATGACAGATATAGTATGTGTCAGGGGTTGGTCCCTGTACCTTTAACAGTTGATCATAAGAGGATTTTCAACAGAACCCTGGTCTTGAGACTCATAACCCAATGCTCTAAACATTGCACCATGCCGATTTACTGAAACTCGTAATAGGATCACTCCATTATTCAAATGACAGTGTTCCCTCACTACTTCACGGTTTGCTTTTCGCGGACTTGCTGTTTTGCGAGATATTATAAATAATTAAAAATTATGATTTACAGTGACGGTGGTCTCAGTTGGGTACGGGCAGCGGGGAGAAGGAGCCCAAATGGTAGTGGGAGGAGAAGGAGGTGGCGCATGTTCCCCTGCCTCTTTCTTCCCTTCCTCCATCCCTCCCTCTTTCTACGTCGTTCCTAAGGAGAAGCCTACTTCACAGATTTTCCCTTATCGCGGGTGGTCATAGAATCATAGAATCATAGAATAGTAGAGTTGGAAGAGACCTCATGGGCCATCCAGTCCTGGAACGTAACCTCTGCGATAAGTGAGGGAACACTGTATCACGTATGTCCCACTTTTCAGACAGCAATATGCGTCAGAACATTTTCTGCAACTTTCTAATGATAGTCAGATTTCACTCTAGAACCAATATAATTATCAATTTAAAATCCACCTACTTTGCAGCTATAGCATAACTTCCCCAGCTAAAGATCACACTGTCAGCATTGCAAATCAAGCTGTAATAAATGGTAGGCCAAATGGGCAACGTTATTTATTACACCGCCTTGGACCATAATGAATAGAAGCTGATTTCATAAAGTGCAACATAAACCTAGACTGCTACCCTGAAAGATCACGACCTGTTGCTAAAAGGTATAACTAATTTCAGCTGCACTATTTTTTTTCTATTCCCCCTTCCTCTGTCATTACAGTGGAGTTCTCTCTAAGCCCCAGCCATGTACAACAACAAATTATTGACCAAGTAAATGTGTGATCAATTGCATCCTTGTTCATGTGAGTTTACTGTAGGAGTGGTGTTTGCCTCTTTTGGGCAAAAAAACTAGAGTCTGAAAGGAATTTTCTCTGAGCTCTTTTATTTGGCTCAATTAAAAACTGGTATTAAACCAAACTAGAAAATTGTAGGAGTGAATGAATGAATAAACTATGTTCTGGTAGCAGAAAATTGATATTTACCTTTTGTTGGGTGTTTCTGGAAATGAATCATTTTGTGCATTTTCTAAGCAAATGCCATGATATTCATGTGAAGTTCAATGAGCCTTCGTTTATTCTGTCTAGCTTTATCAAACAGTGTGGAAACTGTCACCCATCTTTGTGCAAATGATCAAAGGACGCAAAATGCATATGGATATGATTTTACTGATTTTATTTACTAAAAGTATTTCTAGTATGCACTATAATTAAAGATCAGTACAGGGATATAAACAATAAAACAATTTTAAGGTAATCAAAAACAAATAAAAAGTTAAAAATTCAGCCAGCAAAATAAGATCTGCAAATCATTAGATAATCCAAGCCAGAATCTTACCAGGCTGTCAATTCTTGGTTGAAAAGTTGTTTAACCTGATGCTGAAGTGTAGTCAATGTTAGTATCAATCAGGACTTTAAAGTAAGGTTACACAGTTAGGCTGTTACTGTTTTAAAAAAACAAACATTTTTCCACATCTCCACATAGCACAGGCACATTTGCTGGGGGGTTAGAGGTGGGCCCAGGATTTTCATAAAAGTGAAATAAATAAATAAATTTCTATTTTTTGACCTGAGATAATACATCTCTAGGAATTTTTAGGTTTCCCAGCATGATTTTATGGTCAACTTCCACTGGAAGCCCGACTACAGAATTCCATTGAAGGATTTAGATATTCCTAGCGAAATGTTCTCTCTAGATCCTTCAGCATGACTGATGGAAGTTGGCTGTACAATCACACTGAAGGACCTAGCGATTTGTAGAGAGAACATTTTAAAATCAAATCGGTAACTAATCAAATCTGCTGAAGTCAGAACAACACAAATGTGAAGAGATGACTGCATACTGCTAGGAGAAAAGTGGTTTCTGTAATAAGAGTTTACTGGTTAGGAAGGTGTGTTGACAGACTGATGTGCAACTTCCAGGATAAAAAAGCCCTTCTGAAAGATGAAGCCCTTCACATACATGCATAGTAATGTGAACTCTAGAAAATTAAAATGGAAGAGAAAAACAGTGATAAAATTTACTTTTGAACCATAATTCTCAGAATTCACTGGCTGCGAACTGGGGGATTCTGGAGGCGATTCAGAAAATATATTCTCTAAGGTCTGCTAGCTGAGACACATTGTCAAGTTCAGCTGCTACTAGTCATAGTATAGAAATCGGACAGATCAGGAACCTAAACCCATAGATATCATTTTGGGAACCCCCAAGCCTCATATATTTTGAATTTGCCAATATGCTATATATACCAAATTCCTGGAAAAGCAATACAGTCATATGATCCTTACTATTCCATGCTAGTTCTCATGATGTGATTTCATAGTAACCTGCAGAATTACATTTGGGATGACTTTACCAATAAGTGTATCCAAAATAAATGAACCGAATGTGAACTTTTCAGTGTGTTGCAGCTCATATCTCAATGTATTTTGGATGTAACACACTATGTCTCTTTGCAGTAAACTCCCTTGTGGTGTCTCATCTCCTATCTTTTCAGTCAAGAGAGTGAATAATTATATCGTTCTAGACAACAGTACAGCAGAAGCTTTCCAGTGATTTTAGTTTATTATTCTGGAAAACGCAAGAAAAGTTGCTTTGGAATGATGCCTGGCAAAACTTATGGAGAAGATTTGTCTTTACCTCTCATCCTACCCTTAACATTTTAAATCTGAGCTAACTTCATAAAGCAGCTGCTCATGACATTAACTGAAACAGGAGAAAATAATAAACCCCAACCAGCTGTTTCAGCATTCTCTATTCAAAGTTTGTGATGGTTTATGGGGAAAAGTAAGCTACACCAACCTTCCTAACAGTATGCTTACATTTCACTATGTGTGTGTGTGTAGGGGGGGGGGGGGGGGGGAACAATTACACACATTTGAAAATAATTATTAATCTTGAACTATGGGTGTTAATCCCTTCTAAGTCCCTAGACATGTTGTGGGCAGCAAAACCTGCAAAATAATTTATGTATAACATTTTAAAATTGCTGGGAAAAAACCTTCTCATCCTGGTCATGTTTGCTTGTCCAGGACCTCACACCATTTTCATAAGACAGCATGAATAATCCTCTGCTTAAGCATTGGAGGAAGGACATTATGAAGGTATTGTTAATGGAGGATGAAAGGTTTAAGTGTTTTAATGAAATAAAATGGGAAATAAAAGATAAACAATAGTCCATGTTATATTTCACTATATAATGTAACACCTACAAATTAAATGGAGAATAATGTCCATACACATGAATCAAGCTACACGCATGGTACAATGGCTTGGACCAGACATAACCAATATGTCAGAAGCTTTTATTTTGATTTTTTGGGCCCTTCCACACAGCCATAACCCAGAATATCAAGGCAGAAAATCCCACAATATCTGCTTTGAACTGGGTTATCTGATTCCACACTGCCATATTTCCCAGTTCAAACCAGATAGTATGGGATTTTATTCAGCTGTGTGGAAGGGGTGTTAGATCATCTAAAAAAAAACACCTGGTTGTCTTAAACTGGACTTTTCCAGTCTTTTCCTTGCATGTAATTTTCAGTTCTCAATGAGCCCCTGCAAAAAGTTATTAGCTAAGGCTTAAAAAAGGTTTTATTTTGCAGTAATTGAATTCTTAGCAACTTTTCTGGAAACCCATGGCTGAAAAAAAAACTTGCTTAAATTATGATTTGGGCTGATCTACACTGCCTAATAATACAGTTTGAATTGCATTATGTGGGCCTACACTGGCCATATAATGCAGTTCAAACTGCATTTTTAAGGGTGTAGATCCGGAAAGGAAAACGAGTCAGGCCCATAGCACATTTAAAGCTCGAAATGGCCAAGGACCATTATATCTTAGGGACTTCCTCATTCCTTTTTTCCATCAGTGGTCACCTCGATCCTCCCAGGAAAATCTCCTATACGTACTAGGCCCTAGGGAGGTACACCTGGAAGCTACAAGGCATAGAGCCTTTTCAACCTATGCTCCAATTCTGTGGAACTCATTGCCTCCATATGTTAGAGCAATGTCGGAGTTACAATCTTTTGTCAAAGCGCTCAAGACTTGGCTGTTTGGTTGTGCATTTAAGTAAATCAGATCTAATTTGCCAAATGGTCACTGCTGAATGTTTTTATGTTGAATGTTTTTATATTGTGGAATGATATTTTAAATTGTAAGTCGCTTGGAGCACTCTGGTGGAGAGCGACTAATTAAGAAATGAAGTGAAGTGAAGGGTGAGATTTCCTGAGACGTCTTCATGATGTGATAAAACAGTGGAATGACAAACCAAATATATCCGTTAATCTAAATTCTTACCCATATGAAATATAATGCATGTTCCTTGAGCTACTGCATTGAAGTTCTTGCAACAATTGTGTGGCTTATTTATATTTGATCACCACACTTGATTCTGTATGCCTTCACGTGTGCTTGGTTATCTTGTTACTCCTTTTCATTAATAAGAAGTGGGATAATTTTTGATGGGGGCAACTGTTTTGATTTATACTCTCCCTGCACAGCAAACATCAATTTAAAAGTTGCATCCCATATGCAGATTGCACCCTCTTCTGGCGAGAATCAGTATTTCCAATATCTATTAACAACAGTTAAACTTGTTATGCGAATTTATTTTAACCAGAAACTAGTAACTATCATTTACTAAGGATAGCAACGCAAAACAAGAACCCACAGAATACATGTATTTTCAAAAACAGGTTTAATGAATATATTGTGTCCAATTCTGGGCACCACAATTTAAAAGAGAGAAGGGCAATGAAAATGATCAACTGTCTGGAGATCATGCCCGATGAGGAGCGTCTTAAAGAGCTGGGTATTTTTAGCTTGCAGAAGAGAAGGTTGAAAGGAGACATATTGGCCATGTATAAATATGTGACAGAATATCATAAGGAAGTGGGAGCAGGCTTGTTTTCTGCTGCCCTGGAGACTACAGCCCCTTCCACACATTTTCTGCTTTGAACTGGAATATATGGCATGTGGACTCAGATAACCCAGTTCAAAGCAGATATTCTGGGTTATATGGTTGTGTGGAAGGGCCCTAGGACTTGGTGCAATGGGTTAAAATTAGAGGAAAGGAGATTCCACCAGAACATTAGGAAGAATTTCCAGACTGTAAGAGCTGTTTAACAGTGGAACTCACAACCTCAGAGTGTGGTGGGAAGTCATTCTTTGATTGCATTTAAACAGAGGCTGGATGTCCTTCTGTCAGGGGTACTTTGATTGTGCTTTTCCTGCATGGCAGGGGGTTGGGTTGGATGGCCCATCTGGCTTTTTCCAACTCTATGAGTCTAATATAGCATTTAACTAAAGAGCACTGTTGATCACTATTTCAAATTATCAATTTCTTACCCATATCATGTTATTTCTTTTTGAAAATGTTACTTTTTGGAAACTGTTCTCAAACTAGCTTATAACATAATGAAAAGGGACAATCACAATACCAAATAAAGAAAGGGGATAAAGATTTGCTTGATGATGCCCATCCCTTTCCTACAGAGCCCTATTTGCAGGCAAGGGGTCTGCCTACACCAGGCATGGGTAAACTTCGGCCCTCCAGGTTTTTTTGGACTTCAACTCCCACAATTCCTAACAGCTGTGACTGGAGGGCTGAAGTTTACCCATGCCTGTGGTCTACACTGTGGAATTGATGCTGTTTGACACCACTTTAAGCAGACATGGGTCAATGCTATAGAATTCTCGGAGTTGTAGTTTGAGGAGGAGGTGGTTAAAGATCTTGTAAAACTACAACTCCCTTAATTCCACAGCATTGAGCCTTGACAGTTAGTGGTGCCCAAATTGCATTAATTCTACAGTATAGAAGCATTCAACAATTTATACCAATGAGTTTATTCCAAATGGAAGTGTTGTTCTAATTCACCATTATTATTACAGTAGAGTCTCACTTATCCAACATAAACGGGCCGGCAGAATGTTGGATAAGCAAATATGTTGGATAATAAGGAGGGATTAAGGAAAAGCCTATTAAACATCAAATTAGGTAATCATTATACAAATTAAGCACCAAAACATCATGTTATACAACAAATTTGACAGAAAAAGTAGTTCAATACGCAGTAATGCTATGTAGTAATTACTGTATTTACGAATTTAGCACCAAAATATCATGATATCTGACATGGTGGTTGTCAGTATTTCTGTGTTCTCAAATAATATACTGTGTCCAGGTTGGTTCATCAAGTGCTCTGCTATGGCTGACTTCTCTGGTTGAGCTAGTCTGCAGTGCCTTTCATGTTCCTTGATTCCTGTTTGGCCAATGCTGCGTTTGGTGGTCCCTATGTAGACTTGTTCACAGCTGCATGGAATATGGTAGACTCCTGCAGAGGTGAGAGGATCCCTCTTGTCCTTCGCTGAAAGTTGCATTTGCTGGATTTTCACCTCCCAACAAAAGATTCCTTCGGGAAGGAATCTGCCAGGCTTTGAAGCTGCAATGCTAATCAAGCTGGCCAATTGCAACATTCACACCTGCCTCAAACAGACAAGAGTTCTTTCTCCCATTCTGGTAAGGTAAAGGTTTCCCCTGACGTTAAATCCAGTCATGTCTGACTTTGGGGGTTGGTGCTCATCTCCAGCTCTAAGCTGAAGAGCCGGCGTTGTCCGTAGACACCTTCAAGGTCATGTGGCCAGCATGACTGCATGGAGCGCCGTTAGGACCTTCCACAAATATATAAACCCCACTTGCCTAATTTCCAACAAACCTCACAACCTCTGAGGATGCCTGCCATAGATGTGGGTGAAACGTCAGGAGAGAATGCTTCTGGCATATGGCCATACAGGCCGGAAACTTACAGCAACCCGATAAATATACTGATAACAATAAGTTATGACATGTGCTTCCAATTATCTTCGTACCACCACTGTTTCTACTTCTTTGCCACAAGGCATTTGCATAGAAGGGGAGGAAATATATAAAAAGGGAGGGAAGTGGAGTCAGTACATATCATTACTAAAGTTACAAGGAAACGCTATACAGGCCTGTGCAGTTCAGTAGGTCCAAGTTTGAACGACAGTGAACTACGCCCCGCCCCCCTTCAGCTTGCCCAATGGTTTTGCCCACCTTCTCACTCATTGTCCAATCAGGCCCCTTCGTTTACTCCCCCCCCCCTTTGGGCGCCAAACTGTTATTCCTCCTCCTTCCACCCCTCCTCCCTCAAATGGTTTCTTCTCATTCGCTTGCGTTCGCTGCGCAAGACGATGATCAGGAGGGGAGAACCTGCTTTCATTCTCGTCCGGACATCTCGCGAGGTTTACATCAGCATTTGTCCAAGATGGCGGCTGTCGAAACACCTCACACTGAGAGCTGGCTTCGGACCCGGGACGTTGTCTTGCAAGAAGGGCCCGAAGACTTCAGCTCGCTGCTGCTTTCCCCTCCCGTGCTGGAAGGTCTGAAGGCTGCCGGGTTTCTGAGGCCTTCTCCCGTGCAGCTGAAAGCCATCCCTCTCGGGAGATGTGGTTTAGGTAAGGAGAGGACGCTTTGGCTCTTGGGCTGCATCTAGACTAGGTATGGGCAAACTTCGGCCCTCCAGGGGTTTTGGACTTCAACTCCCACAATTCCTAACAGCCAGTAGGCTGTTAGGAATTGTGGGAGTTGGAGTCCAAACCCCTGGAGGGCCGAAGTTTGCCCGTGCCTGATCCTAGACTGTAGATTCAATGTAGTTTGACACCACTTTAACTGCCATGGCTTTATGTGTTTTGGTGAGGCAGCAGCATTTCTTTGGCAGAGAGGGCTAAAGTCCTTGTAAAACTAAAATACTCATGATACCATAGCATTGAGCCATGGTAGTTAAGTGGTCTTAAACTGCCTTAACTCTACTATGTAGAAAAGATGCATCTGAGTTTGTTTTAGGGGAATGTGTGTGTTATCTGTGCTTTACTATTGTTTTTTCTGCTCCCCAAACTTGGGAAACTCAAGAAGTCTTTTCTCATTCAGGCTCTGGTAGCTGCATTTGTAACAAAATAACATTGAAATTTAAGAAAAGTAAGTTGAATTTGTAATTAAATTCTAAATAGAATAGGTTTTTCATGTAGTGTCAGTCAGAAATGATATCAAGACATTAACTTTTGGATTGCAGAGAAGGATATGCTGACTTTCGAGGGATGAAGCAGAATGGGGCTGGAGGTTATATTTAGTGTTCGGATGTTGCCAAAGTCATGGGGTACATCTATATTATAGAATTAATGTGGTTTGATAACCACTTTAATTGCTTAATGCTGTAGAATGAGGAGAGTTGTGTTTTGCTGAGGCACCAGCATTCATTGATAGAGAAGGCATTGAGCTCTGGCAGTTGAAGTGTCAAACTGCATCAGTTCTATAGTTTTAAATGCATGTATGGGATTCAAGTGTTGTGGTTTCTAAATGTTTTAAAACAATGGGTCCCCACCAAGTTTTTGAACTGTAGCTCCCATAATCTGTGATTCTCCATGATTTAGCCCAAAGACAACTGGTAACTTGAAGGCAAATATACACACCCCAGAGTCCTAGTTGCAGTACTAATGCTGTAATGATAACTTAACCCGTTGTTGTTGTTGTTGTTGTTGTTGTTGTTATTGTTGTTATATTTGTTTATACCCTGCATTATCTCTCCTGAAGGAGACTGAAAGCAGCTTAACATAAAAGCATTAGCATACAGTTAAAATTATACAAATATGCAACCATTAAAACTGAATTAAATATAAACGGTATTTAAATTTCACAGTTAAAATCCATTAAAACATATTCAAAGTTTAAAACCCTGATAAAGATCTTAAACACTTTCATCTTTAAAAGCCTGCCTAAATAAAAAGGTTTTAGCCTGCCTCTGGAAGGACAGCAGGGAGGGGGCCATTCTGGATTCCCTGGGCAGGGAGTTTCAGAGTTGAGGAGCGGCCATTGAGAAGGAAGGCCTGCTTTATCATTCCCACCAACTGCTTGAGAGGAGGTGGGACTGAGAGAATGTTCTCTCCTGAGGATCTTAGGGGCCAGGCAGGTTCATACAAGGGGATGCAGCCAGCCACATAGCCTGGACCTAAATTGTCTAGGGCTTTAAAGGTCATAACCAGCTCTTTGAATTGTAACCGGAAACAGACTGGCAGCCAGTCTGTAACAGGTGAGTTAATAAATTTGTTATGGTTTGAGAAGTTTAGATGTTTTGTTGTAGAAGTATAATATGGCTGCTTCTCTGAAAACAAATTTTGTGATCAATACCCAGTCCGCTAGATGTGCTGACACATTGTGTGAGATGAAAAAGCTTCCATAAGCCCTGGGATTTCAGTGTATGTGCTCTTTGCAAAGGACAGTCAGTAATGCTTTTAATCTTCTAAGGCAGTGGTTCTCAGCCTGTGGGTCCCCAGATGTTTGGCCTACAACTCCCAGAAATCCCAGCCAGTTTACCAGCTGTTAGGATTCCTGGGAGTTGAAGGCCAAAACATCTGGGGACCCACAGGTTGAGAACCACTGTTCTAAGATAAGTTGCTCATCATAGCAGGTTTTGTAATTGAGGAATTACTAATATTCTAGGAATTCTAGAATAGCACCGCATCTCACTTTGAAAACTTCATTCCTTATTCATGCAAGTCCTCTGACCTGGCTTCCTTGTGATTCACCCTTGTCCCTTTCTCTATCTTTCAGATCTCATTGTACAAGCAAAGTCTGGTACTGGTAAAACCTGCGTCTTCTCTACTGTTGCACTTGATTCTCTAATCCTGGAAAGTCCAGTTACACAGGTGAGCTTTATATCACCTTTATATCCTTCAGAAAAGGATAAAAATTCTGTGAACATTAAAAGCAGGCTTACAAATAACAGCATAACATAGTTGTTCAGACATTTTGATTTGTTTATTTGACCATATTAATCTTGTGTTATTTATTCATGGCATATTTATGGTAGAGAGAGAAACCACCTTATCTATTTATCCCCTGTACGGTTATCAGCCAGTCTGCCAACATCTTAAATCAGTAAATAGCTTTCTAAGATCTACAGAGATACTTGCAGGAATACCTCAGCAAGCGAGAGTCCAAAAGTGGCAGGTTAAAACCTGGAACTTCAATCAGTGGCTGATACCAGATGAGAAGCTCTCCTGGGCACGCAGAAGACTGAGCGACTTGGAAGGCGCTGAAAGTCTGCGCTCTGGTACCACGAGATGCAGAGCCAACCTTAAGAAATGGTGCTACAAAGTAGAGTCCATGACATACAAGTGTGGAGAAGAGCAAGCCACAGACCACTTACTACAATGCAGTCTGAGCCCAGCCCCATGCACAATGGAGGACTTTCTTACAGTAGCACCAGAGGCACTCAAAGTGGCCAGCTTCTGGTTAAAGAAAATTTACTATAATGCCAAATTTTTAACTTTGTGTTTTTTTAAATACATAACTGTATTCTCAATTTGCTTCTGACACGATAAATAAATCTATTTATCCAAGTTCCTGTATACAACTAGTTATCATCCCTTAATTTTCCAAATGTGAGCTTCTATGGACTGAAGTTCAAATGTTACAGAGCTAAAAGTGGAGAAACTTATTTTTAGTCTAGTTTAATATATGTCAAGCTGCACTTTCTCCATTTCTGTTTTATTCAGCATTGGACTTTATTTATTTCAGATTCTAGTCTTGGCTCCCACTCGAGAAATTGCTGTACAAATACATGCAGTTATTACAACTATTGGGATCAAAATGGAAGGCTTGGAATGTCATGTTTTTATTGGAGGCACACCTTTAAATCAAGACAAAACAAGGTTGAAAAAGTGTCATATTGCAGTTGGTACCCCTGGTAAGAAAAAATAGCATTTCATTAATGGTTATCAGGTCTACAAATCATGTTGGTAGTCTTCTGCAATTGTGTTACAGAAGAGAGTTGATACCTTAAGATACAGAAAACATGTTTTTAAATTCAGGTATTTCTAAAGATTGGTATTTCGAAAATTTATTTAATGTGAGTTTATATAATTGTGTATGTTATACAGGTTAAGTGTCCCTTAATTGGAATTCTAAAATCAAAGTATTCCAGAAATGTTCACATGGATGGCTGAATGATGGCACATTCACTGTCTGATGGTTCAGTGTACTCACATTCAGTTTTATGCACAAAATTATTTAAAATGTAGTGTATAAAATTACCTGCAGGTTATGTGTATAAGTGGTATTTAAGACATTAATGAAATTCACGTTTAGACTTCAGTTTCATTTCCAAGATATCTCATAACTATGCAAGTATTTCAAAATAGCAAATACAGTACGTTTGGTCTCAAGCATTTCGTATAAAAGATACTCAGTCTCTATAGATTTACGTAATATAGTTGTCTCCATAGAAACATGAGGTATTAAAGTGACTTTTCTGATTCGCAGGACGTATAAAGCAACTCATAGAGCTGGACTTCTTGAATACATCCAGCATCCGTCTCTTCATTCTTGATGAAGCTGATAAGCTTCTAGAAGAAGGCAGTTTCCAGGAGCAAATCAAGTACGAGTGATAAGTGAAAAATGTCTTATTAAGGAAGCTTTGCTGGTGTACTCTACTTGAGACTTGAGTTGCTTTGAGGAATGACATACTTTATGGCATAGATTTTGTGAGCAAGCATCTCTTATTTTGCAAAAGGATTTGGCTTCTGAAATGCATGGTCATATAGGTCTACTGGACTCTTACAATGTCTGAAGAGTACCATGCATTCTCTGAGTAAATGGTAAAGTTGTAGTGAAGTGTCACAGGATTCCCACCTATCTTCAGTTCATTTAAATTTGTGTAAAGCTTCTGGGAAAGATCAGGTGTTGGTTTGGAGTGTGATATTATCAATATTGGAATTACACCCAGCCATAACACTTTTACCCATTTATCTTTAGGAGAAGGCATACCTTTGAAGAAATGTCTGTGTTCGTTTATGGAGGGGGAACAAGCTGAAACCTAGGCTTCAAAAGACAGAGACTATGTAGATTGGTAAAACATGATCTAGATAGCTTTTAACGGTTGTGGTTGGAGAGATTTGTACTATCTAGATGTACAACTTGGGAATGTTTCTGGAGTTAGCAATCTCTATTAGCAACAGAGGCTAGAAGATTTTTACAATCTCCAACTTGGAGTAGCCACATCTGGCCATGGTAACGTTTACACAGATCACCTCTAAATTATACTATGTTTCCTTTTGAAAAATGCAGCTTCAAACTGTGAAGTGAAATATCAGTTGAAACATTTTTTTAAACACTGCATTCTTTTTCTCTCCTTTTTTTCTTAGTTGGATTTATTCTTCTCTGCCAGCCAATAAGCAAATGTTAGCCGTTTCAGCCACCTACCCAGAATCACTGGCTAATACTTTGACTAGATACATGAGAGATCCCACTTTTGTGAGATTAAATTCCACTGATCCAAGTCTCATTGGTATGTATGATGTAATCTTTATATTTATCTACTGGTTTTTTTTTAATGATACAAAAAGGCACACACTTGGAATTAAGTATTTTATTTTTAATATCAGAGCTGACTCCTTACTCCAGATCATGTTCATTTCAGCAATATATATTAGGGTACGGAGTCACTGTCATTGTTAAACAATTGCAGATCAGAAATCATTGGTAGAATACTGAAAATCACCTAGAGACTCAGTAGATTTCCATTTGTCCACCATTGTGCAACCACCAGTGTTTAATAAATGTACATTTAGTTCTACAGCTTAATGTATCAGTAAATGAGTGTTTAGAATAAATTGTACATTCTGCTGAACCATTGCTAAGAATGGCAAAATTTTAGTCACATGTAGTTGGTGAAAGCATTTGTTATAAAATGTTTATTCTTGCATCTAGGTAGCTTTTGGGTTTTTGTTTTGTGTGATATATAAGTTCATCCTATCTTGGCTAGGATTGAAGCAGTACTTCAAAGTTGTGAATTCTCACCCATTGCCTCACAAGACTTTTGAGGAGAAGGCTGAACATTTACTGGAGCTGTTCAGCAAGATTCCTTTCAACCAGGCCCTGGTTTTCTCGAATCTGCATAGCCGGTATTTTGCTTTTCCTTTAAATTATATAATAAGATGACAGAATAAAAGCAGTTATCTTGTGTTTCCTTCTTTTTCCATGAAGCAAATGTCAAATGTGATGGATAGAGATAATATCATCAGGGCAAAATGTTTTTAAGATTGGTTTTGTAAGGTACATGCAATATATAAGGTTGAATGTATTTTAAGATAAAACTCTTTCTGAAATGCTAACCCTGTTTTAAGTTAAATAGCCATTACTTTGGTGTTGATACTTTGATTTTGTCTTTCTTTCTCACTAAAGAGCCCAGCACCTGGCAGATTTACTGACATCCAAAGGTTTTCCTGCTGAATGTATTTCAGGCAAGTAGGTCTCATTTCTTATTTTATGGCAGCTAATGCAGGTTTATAAACATGAGTGTATACTATGAGACAGATTAATTTTAAATTCCCTGTACATACTCGGAATGTACAATAAGTTCATTAAACTGAGCAAGATGAATGTTTGTGTGGATATGTAAAACTGTAGTATTAGTATAAGATAATTATGAACAAAAGAGTATTTCTTTGTGTTCAAGGGATATTCAACATATTTTTGTAAGATACAGTTGTGCTGTTTCAAATTGTATTCTACTCTCATCATGCCCTGCAGCTAAATTAGACACTCATGTGAAATAGACCCAATTTTTGTGAATTCATATTTGAATTTTTTCAGTCTGGGAATTGAACAGTGAGTTGCCCTAATGCTTCTGCTAGTAAGCTGATTTGTCTTCCCACACCCACACTTTGTTTTGAAATTTGTGCCTTTAGGCAGTATGAATCAGAACCAGCGACTTGATGCCATGGCTAAACTCAAGCAGTTCCATTGCAGGATCTTGATTTCAACTGATTTGGTGAGTTTTTCCTATTTCAACTTCACGTATAGCTAGCAAACATATTTATTACAGAACTGAGTAGCAGTCACGTGAAATTAGAGCTAAAACTAGGACAGTCTTGCCTCTGAAAAATGGACTATGTATAGATTTTCTTTCCACAATTGAGGCAATATTACTTCTCCTCCTCCTCGTTTATTTATTTGTGATGGAAAGAGGTCCTTTAATCTCCCTGGCCTCTGTATGGTGGAGCTGTTACTTGCCCCTTCTCTCCCCCTGAAGCCAGGACTGGCAGTTTGGATGAAGGGTACCTTTCAATTTGTGCAGATACCATTCTGAGCAACATTTTAATTTCACTGAAATTGACTCTCTTGAATTATGACCAGTGACTTTATAGAATCATTTGGCATAAATAATTAAGGAATGCAATCTGTTGTACTACGGAAGTTGAATTAGAGCACGTGTGTATGTTTTGCATTTTTACCTTTGCTGAACTTTCTGTGGAGCTCACAGCTGACCAGAGTAAATGGGAGGACATCTGTATGGATGGGCTGTTATACATGCTGGCATGTCTTCTGCTCACAACTGGCTTTGATGTTTCCCTTCCTTTCCCCCAGACATCACGTGGCATTGATGCTGAGAAGGTGAATCTAGTAATCAACTTAGATGTTCCTTTGGACTGGGAAACATACATGCATAGAATTGGAAGAGCAGGACGCTTTGGTAAACACTATTTTGAATTTGCTGTGCAGCAGCAGATACTGAATTTACAACACCAGCCTTACTAATTTGTCTTTTCTTCCTTGTTCCAGGAACCTTAGGATTATCAGTGACATATTGCTGCCGTGGAGAAGAAGAAAACATGATGATGAAAATTGCACAAAAATGTAACCTTCACCTTCTTCCTTTACCAGGTATATCTTTTTATACGTGTGAAAAATTGGTGCTTGAATTTTGAATATGCCCTTGTGATTGGCACTCCAGAGTTATTAAAACAGGCTGCAATCCTAGTCATCCCTACCTTGGAGCAAGTTGCATGGGAGTCGTTGAGACCTGCTTCTGTGTAGGCTTTTGTTTATGAAATTAAATTCTTTGGCATTAACTTTAATAATGGTATTATTGTTAAGACTAAGGTGATTAATTGTCCCAGCAAATAATACTTTAATTTGAAACTGCTTCTAGTGGAAGACATGAACCTTTTACATTATAAATGTTAGGAAGTACTTTCCTTCAGCAGTGATTTTAGACAAGATGAAAATAAATCCAGGAGAATATTATGTATTTGCCAGAATTCAGCAAAAGATTAAGTCGGATTGGTTCTGAAATCTTTTCCTTTAAATCTATTTTGCTCAGTTATTTCCAACCTTTCTTCCTCCAGTAGTTTTGGGCTTCAACTCCCAGAAATTCTAGCTGGTTTACCAGCTGTTAGGAATTGTGGGAGTTTAATTTCAAAACATCTGGAAGACCAAAGAGGAATGCATGTGCCAAGGTTGTTTTGTTATACATACCCCCCTTTGAACAGGGTGTAGGAGTTAATCTATATGATTATTGGTTAACTTCCCACTGGGACTATTTTGCTGTACAGTGTAATGTCTTCTGACTTACTGCTGGTGTCTGTCTTCATATTTCCATCTGTTTTTTTTAATTTGACAACTATTCTTAACACTTGATTATGTCTTGACACATACAGTACATATTAAATTTAAGAAGAATGTTTCTATGTTCCGGCTTCTGGATTTAAAAATTCTTAGTTGTATGTAAAAATATTTATAGGCTATGGAAGAACTAAAATATACATCAGGTCTGATTTTTTTGCTACAAAATGGAAGGCATGTTTGGGCTAAGAATAGGCAGACATGATAAAAGAGTTTAAAAATGAAAACAATGTTAATAATGATTGATTGGTGTCCTCTGATATGATGGCCATATTTAAATATTAGAAATGATGTCATAAGGAAGAGGGAGCAGACTTGTTTTCTGCTGCTCTGGAGACTAGGACTGAGAACAATGGGTTCAAATTAAAGGAAAGAAGATTCCACCTGCACATTAGGAAGAACTAACTGACCATGAGAGCTGTTCAGCAGTGGAACTCTCAAGTCCCAGAGTGTAGTGGAATCATTTTTTGAAGCTTTTAAACAGAGGCTGGATGGACATCTGTTGGGGTGCTTTGATTGTGCTTTTCCTGCATGCAAGGGAGTTGGACTAGATGGCCCATGAGGTATCTTCCAACTCTATGATTCTGTTACATATGGTGTATAGTTCCTAACTGCTAGCATTTTTCTCTTTTGAAGAACCTGTTTCCCCTGAACTGATGGAACACTTTGAAAGTTGGGGTGTAGAAGTCACTGCTGTCCCTTATCCCAATGCTTCACTGTGTGCATCTGTGTTACCAACAGAAAGCCTGGAAGGGACAATGCAACATAAAACAGAAAGGTCTAGAGCACAGGCTTCTCACGTTGCTTGTAAAAATGTTCCTGCTGCAGAACCAAAGCAGATTTTCAAGAAAAAGCAGCTACTTAAAAGCAGAGTGGAGCACAATGAAGCAGCACTAACTGAGAATCAGCGGGCTTCTCATAGGGTCTCGCAGCAGAAACTTCAGGTGGAACCTGATCTCCATATGGGTGGACACTGTAAGGAGGAGGCAGACAAGAAAATCTTACAAGACATGCTCCCTAAGATCCCTTGCTTGTCCTCTTATAAGAAATGTCTGTTTACCAATGCATGGAGCATGGCTGGGTTTGTTGATGACTATGAGTACTTCATTAAGGAAGGGTTAGAAAGAGAGGTGGAGATCATAAGAAGTTTCACAGGACCTGGAGAGCAGCATAAACACCCAGAAAGTGATAGCTTTGATTCTACAGGAATAGAATCTGGCATAAATACTGCAACAACGACCGGGGTGTGGACTGAAGAATCTGGTAGTGATAGTAGCTCTTATAGTTCTGGATCATCTGCATATTGCCCAGAGGACCACTCCTATGTCAAACACCCTTCATCTGCACTGCATAGTGACAACATGCTCTCAACACATCAGACTGTGCAGAGGCAGATTCAGGAAGCCAGTCTCCCTGAGTGCATCCAAGAGGCATCTCTTACCCAGAAGAAGATGAAAGAAAGCAAACAGAAGAGGCAAGACTGCTGTGCTCCCATCACAAAGCCTTTCAAGAAAAACAAATGTTCAGAGAACCTGAGTGCTGAGGAATACTGGAGATCGTATTATCGGGCATGGCGGGACTATTATAAAGAAGCTTCTCGTTCATATTATCAGATGTACCAAAGACCACCCAACATGGTGACTGCCTATCATGCCAATGCAATCTATTTTGAAGAGTTGTTGGGGTGTTATCAATAGTGGGAAGAAGGTGCTGAGATTGTTCCTTCCGTCTAAACATGTCAATATATTTGGTTGGTTTTGTTTGATTCACTCTCTCTTTTATGCTACCTTTTTGTTGTATTTATATTCTGTTCCGTTTATTCATCAGAAAGTGAAGTGGTTTAGCAGCGTTTCTAGGAAATAGTGCAAAAACAATGTTGTGTTTTCTTTTTTGTTGAAAGAGTTTTCCAAGGCATTATGGTCAATCTAATATGCCAGAATTTTTTCTTCCTTATGCCTAGTAAAAATGTTTTTTATAGCATTTTAAGCTAATTTCTAGACTTCATATGTAGGGCAGGCTGCCTGCTAAGATATATCCATTTCCTATCTTAGTGGTTTCAGATGAGATTAATGTGTACTTCTAGAAGGTCCTGGACCTGATTAATCTCAAGATGCCTATATTTCTGTTCAGAAAAAAAACATCTGGTAGCTGACTGCTATTTTCAAATATGTAAAAATACTTGTTAAAGGTAGCAGGAGTGAGAATACAAGTCTCATCATTCCCAACCAGCATGACTAAGCTAGGTTATGTTTCTATTGAGTTTCAGACTAAACTTTCTATATGTGAACATTAAACTGTTGCATGACCAAAAATCTTTAAAATGAAAACAAGAGTATGTTGCCTGTTTTAGATGAAGCATATTATTTTATCCTTTACTATTCAATAGATGGTGCTGTTTACATCCTGCCAGTGTATAATTCAGGAAAAAAGTCCATATCTGAAAGCTGGTACCTACTATTTCAGCTTTCACGTTTTGTAAAGAAAGGGGTTTTTTTGTCCTAACCTTTCCTCCCATATTCAGTTTAACGCTTGAAGGAACTCCAAAGAGTAGCAGCTGGTCTGAGGTCATCTGGTGAAATTTGTGCCTGAACAGGGATTTAACCATCACACTACAAGTGGGGCATCTCTTATCTGGAATTCTAAAATACTCCCAAATTGTCCACATGGGTAGCATAGAGCCACCTTTGCTTTTTGATGGTTCGTTGTACACAAACTTTGTTTTGTGCACAAAATTCTTAAAAATATTGTTTAAAATTACTTTCAGGTTATGTATGTAAGATGTAAATGAAACCTCAATGAATTTCATGTTTATATTTGGATTCCATCTCCAAAATATCTCATTATGTATGTATATGCAAATACTCTAAAATCCAAAAAAAAAAAAAATGAAATCCAAAACATCTGGTATCAAATGCCTTGAATAATGAGTACCCAGTCTATAGTTTTATATGTAGTAACAATTGAAATAATGCTATGATAGGGTTACATATAAAGAAGCAGGGCAACACCTGATAAGTACTTGAAAATGTGAAGAACATTCTTTTCATTTGGCACTAAGCTGCCAATGTATTGCTTGCTGTTTATTATTCCAAATGTCACAGCTCGTCCTGAGCTACAGCTGCAGTTGTTCCTCCTATTTGGAAGTGGCATAAATAAAAGCCATATCTCAATTAATGCATGTTGCTGATTTAAATAAAATTTAATTAAAACTGTATAACTAACACTTCCAGAGCTAGATTGAGTTGGCCACGTGATAGGAAAGATTTTAATTATATATATTCAAAAAAGCTTATGAAGCTATTCTAATTAGATCACCCTCCAGTAGGTGCCAATATCAGGCTTTCCATTCATAAGGGAAAACTTTAATTAGAAATAAAATTACCTATTAACTCTGAAACTAATTGCCCTCCTTTGTTTCATCTGCTCTATATCTATCTCCAATCATGACATGATGGGAAGCTGTGTAGGTAAATGCCTGAGTAATGGTGCACAGAGAGATTTGTGTCTGTCTTGTTAATTCAGACCCTGCACAGGTTGATAAGGACGTCACAAGGTTTAACTTCTCTTCCCTGCTTGTAAGTAGGCTTGCAGGTAATCTTGTGATTCCTTGCATTTAAACTAATTCATTGCAATGGGAGAGGATAGTCACAGCTCCAGTGTGTGCAAACAAATTTTCTGGATGCTACGATTTATTCATTTTGCTTGTCACATTATATCAACAAAGCTGTGTATGTCTGGAACAAGGATATTTGTTTAGATTTTAGTATGCCTACAGAACAAGATGGAATCATAATTATTGAACCTACTTTCTTCTTAGTAACATTTCCCTAACATCTTGCTAGAGCACTTTTGTTATATCCAAACTTAAGGGGCAAATAGGTTTTGAGTGAGGAGATAATGGGATATTTTAAACATTTGTTTTTTAAGGCATCTAGTTTGTTTTATTTGTAACTAACCAACTCCATGATTAAAGAGATTCCACCTGAACATTAGGAAGAACTTCCTCACTGTGAGAGCTGTTTGGCAGTGGAACTCTCTGCCCCGGAGTGTGGTGGAGGCTCCTTCTTTGGAGGCTTTTAAGCAGAGGCTGGATGGCCATCTGTCGGGGTGCTTTGAATGAGATTTTCCTGCTTCTTGGCAGGGGGTTGGACTGGATGGCCCATGAGGTCTCTTCCAACTCTATGATTCCCCCCCCCCCCATGCCAGAATGTGCCAGGGACTGGTACCATATTTATATCCAATGGCTAATTTTTTTTCTTTCCTAAAAACTCACCAAGGACTGACAGCCAGTGGCTTTGTTCGCCAACATAAGTCCCTGGACTTTTAGTAACACTGTTCTACACTACTAGAAAATATCCTGCTCTGATCGACCATGAGAAAGATGTTGACGGGTGGTGCCACAAGAGAGCCTCACTGAAATGATCTCAAGGACTTAAGTAGGAAAGTAGGAAGCAGTTGTATACCAAGTTAAAGCACTAGTTCAAGTAGCCCATTACTATCATGTCTAATCAACAGTGGTTCCCTAGAGCTGCAGGCAAGGTTTACTTCCTAGACCTATCAGATATTCCTACTGGTCCAAACGCTATTCAAGCCTAACCTGTAATGACATTTGAAATTACGGGACATCAGATATGTTCCTGATGGTAAGGAACATTCTGTAAGGAAAAAGGTATCTTGTGTAAATAGGTCCTAAGTAGATTAGGGCATCCTATATTAACAGCAAAATTAAATCTTTCCCCACCAGCAATGAAAATAACAAACCAAGTATTGCATACTACTGGTAAGTTGCCCACTCAAGTAGTTGCAGCCTTAAATCGCAGTCACAGTAAAGTTCTTAGATTTGTTTTTTGAGTGTCTCGGAAATCTACAAAACTTAGATTGCTCATTTGTCTACATGTTAATGCCACCCAACACACACACAGCTGATCCACTTGGGAGTACTCAAAAGACTGCTATGAAATTCTGCATTTTACACCGTATTTCTAGTTTATTGCTCAAGTCATGAAGAAGGAACGAGAGAGTTGTATGATTTGTCACTTAATATTTGAGTATCCTCTCAAAATGAATTTGGTGAAGGCAGAGCATGAGAAGTTATTTTTAAAATCCATTAAGACTTTACATTGCAAAGCCCACCGAAGCAATTGCCGTATTTCATTGCATAATTGTCGCCATTGCAAAGAAGTCACACCCTCCTTTTGAGGAAGGAAAAATAAGACTTGTCTTTCCCTGCATAATTGTCGCACCCTTAGTTCACCCAGCTGGGCAAGTGAACTTAGAGTGTGACTGCCCTTTTGCTATTGTGGGGCTTGACTTGGCTGGGAGTCAAGTCCCACAGTGCATAGAAAAAAGGGTGTGGGGGAGAGTGAATTGGTAAAAGAATGGCACACATTTGTGAAATATCTCTACAAAAAGTAACCACAAATTAATGCACAAAAATAATATTCCCTTTTATCATGTTCCTTTTGAACAGTGTGTCTTTTTAAAAAATAGCTCATTTCCGATAACTACATCACTTAGGTGTAGCTTCTTCCATACTCTACACAAGGCAGACCTAGAAGAGCACCTTAAAAAGTTGATTTCCGAGTACTTGAAACTTGTGCTAAATTCTAAATCACTTACTTGGATATAACTTGCTTCAGAGTTTCCAGTCACTGGTTTGCCTGCTGCAGACTTATTCTGGAATACTTTGTACTCTTGTTCTAATCCAGCAAAATGATACTTTCCTAAAGAGAAGCTGTATTCCTAGTTCATCAACAAAGGAGCACTGAAATCAACAGCTTAAGAATGACCATCTGATATAAAAGCACTTTTTAAACCTTAATAGTTTGTATAGTCTGCAATGGAAGAGGATGCCATCTAGTGGGACATGCAGCTTCTAACAGGTAGAAGGAACATGTACATATCCTAGCCTTTGATAGTTCAGCAAAGCTTGGAAAAGTTACTTTTTTGGATGGCAACCCTCCCCCCACAATCAGCATGACCTTGGGCCATAGTGGGTAGTGGATTCTGCAAACTGCAGAAATCTAGCCTTTTCAAGTTCTTTTCAGCACCAATGCAAAAGTTACTTGCTTCTCAGTTCTGTATTTGTCTTCCCTTTATTTCCAAAGGCATCTTTGGAATGTATCTTTACCACTTCTATTTTGCTTGTTCCTTACCGTAGAATCATAGAATCCAACCATAGAATCATGGTTGGATGAGACCACAATGGTGGCTTTCATATTTGCCAGTCTGTTTCTAATAGATCAAACTGCTGCATAAAAGCTCCTACTCTTGACCTTGGTGTCACTGAATTCTAATTTCTGAGTGAAATTTCTGAGTCCAGAATTGTATACATTATATGAATATTGAGCCAATTGTGGCTTAGTTTACAAGATTACCTGTACAAAATCATGGGCCTGAAATATGTAGCAGTAGTAGTAAAAATAAGAACACACGTTAACTCTCTGACATATAAAATGTAAAGTTTTTGAAAAATTTATTTTATATTGAATTGTGAACTTGAAGGTTTTCAGCAATTGATATACCTTTAGTTGTAAATAACCAAAAAAAAGACACATTATACTGCCACAAAGATGAAGAAAATTCAGGTCCTCTCTTCAATGCAAAGATGGTTTCCTGTTGTTTCTGAAAAATAGGGTAATTTGGAGATCGTAAACTTTTTTGGGTTCAGAGAATGCTTCCTTATTGCCTGTCTCTCAAGAAGTGGGAAAATCCTGAAGCGGATTTCTGGACTGGATGGAAGAAATAACACTGCAGCTTTCAATGGAATGGAATGCACCTACACAACTTGGAACAACTTGTTGCTGTGTCTGAAAATGTAGCAAAAGTGCTACTTAATGGTGTGTCCTGGCATTCCTTCAAATGTATTCTCCAAGATGAGCCATTTTCGGGAAGAAGAAGTTTGACGCAAAATGTCCTGACTTTTCTTTATAGAAGCTGAAACTATGACAGTGGTGCAACTATTGATAGTTATATTAGTTAACATTCTGATGGAATAGAAGCAAGGGGTGTAGGAGAGAGAAGGAGAGAGGGAGAAAGAAGGACTCCATCCCATTAAGATGTCAGCACTAAAGTTATAGTAGACACTGCTTATCTCTTGTTTTCCCTGTTTTTATGGGGTAGCTCATACTTATAAGTCCTTTATATCAAAGTTCTAGTTCAAATAATTACTGTAGCTGTAGTGCACAAGGATAATTCTTCAAAGTTGTCATCTTGGAGAATGCAGGAGGGTCCTAAGGGAAGTGCCCTTGCCTACTTTCAGCAACAATTCTTTCGATCTCCCCAACTGTGTAGTAGCTGTGGCAATGTATTACCAGTTGCTTTCTGAACTTAGGGAAAGAGATCACATTGGGAGGGAAATTTCCTGAGCTCCTCTGGAACTCTGATTTATCATCTCTCCAGCAAATAGAAAGAATCTGGATTAATTTCATTACATAGTTTTTCCAAATCTAGTGAGACAAAATGCAAAAAACAAATGCACTAATTTTAGGGATTTTCTTCACATCTCCTATGCTTGAGTAGGAAAGGGGAGTCTATGTTCTGTCAGCTGCTAACACCTACTAATTGCTACCCAAAATTAGTGACTCAAGGCACTCCCAGACAGCACTAAATTGCAGATTTTCCATGAGGGGCAAAAAAACCCGACACCTGAGAACAGGTCTGCACACAGACCTATTGGTCCTGGAATTGTTGCCTGCGACGTCCAGACTTGCTGATTCATTACGGGATTTTGAAACCAGCAAGGTGGCCACCGTGGAACGTCCACTGGAAAAGTTGGTGTTTTTCTTTTTTTAAAACTAAATGCACAGATGCGAATATGCACATCGCTTGAATTGTGTTTTTTTTTTCTTGGATTATACATATCTATTCCTCATTGTTTTTATTCTGAAAAGATGGTGAAAATTGATTAGAGGACAAAAACTTTGTCCTGGCAAGAGAAACTTCATCCTCCACACATTTAATGAAGTTTGTGGCACACAAACAAAGTTTGTGGAATAGGAACACTACTTTCAAAGTTAGGACTACACTATTAAACAGGAATTGACACTTTCAAGCCAAGAACAGAATTTTGTCATTATTATTATCAGAAGCTGCATGGCCATATGTCCAGACTTGATTACATTGCAAAACCTTTGTATGTTACAAATTTCATGAAACGTGGAGGACAAAGTTTTTCTTGCCAGGATAAAGTTTTTGCCCTCTAGTCATGTTTTTAGGATACAATCAATCAGGAACTGATATGTATAACCCAGGAACAAACCAACTTAAAGAAATCCCATATTTTCTGAGTGTAGGGATATTCTTCTTCATTCACACAGTCGTTTCCGACTCTTTGTGACCTCATGGACCAGTCCACGCCAAAGCTCCCTGTCGATCGTCACCGCCCCCAGTTCCTTCAAGGTCAAGCCAGTCCCTTCAAGGATACTGTCCATCCATCTTGCCCTTGGTCGGCCTCTTCCTTTTTCCTTCCATTTTCCCCAGCATCGTGATCTTTTCCAAGCTTTCCTGTCTTCTCATGATGTGGCCAAAATACTTCATCTTTGCCTCTAGTATCTTTCCCTCCAGTGAGCAGCTGGGCATTATTTCCTGGAGGATGGACTGGTTGGATCTTCTTGCGGTCCAAGGCACTCTCTCAGGATTTTCCTCCAGCACCAAAGTTCGAAGGCATCTATCTTCCTTCGCTCAGCCTTCCTTATGGTTCAGCTCTCGCATCCATAGGTTACTATGGGGAATACCATTGCTTTCACTATGCGGACCTTCGTTGCCAGTGTGATGTCTCTGCTTTTCACTATTTTATCGAGGTTGGCCATTGTTTTTCTCCCAAGAAGTAAACGTCTTCTGATTTCCTGGCTGCAGTCTGCATCTGCAGTGATCTTTGCATCTAGAAATATAAAGTCTGTCACTGCCTTCATGTTTTCTCCCTCTATTTGCCAGTTATCAGTAGGTGTCGTTGCCATGATCTTGGTTTTCTTGATGTTTAACTGTAGCCCGGCTTTTGCACTTTCTTCTTTCACCTTGGTGATAAGGCTCCTCAGCTCCTCTTCACTTTCAGCCACTAGAGTTACCACTCTAGTGGCTGAAAGTGAAGAGGAGCTGAGGAGCATACCTAAGGTTGTTAATGTTTCTTCCAGCAATTTTAACTCTGGCCTTGGATTCGTCAAGCCCTGCACATCGCATGATGTGTTCTGCGTAGCAGTTGAATAGGGAGGGTGAAAGTATGCAGCCCTGCCACACTCCTTTCCCAATCTTGAACCAGTCTGTTGTTCCATGGTCTGTTCTTACTGTGGCTACTTGGTCTTTATACAGATTTCTCAGGAGACAGGCAAGGTGACTTGGTATCCCCCATACCACCAAGAACATGCCACAGTTTATTATGGTCCACACAGTCGAAGGCTTTAGAGTAGTCAATAAAGCAGAAATAGATGTTTTTCTGAAACACCCTGGCTTCCTCCATTATCCAGCAGATATTGGCAATTTGGTCTCTTGTTCCTCTGCCTTTTCTAAAACCAGCTTTGACATCCGGCAACTCTCGCTCCATGTATTGCTGGAGTCTGCCTTGTAGGATCTTACCACAACTGAAAATCTCATGTTTTTAGTGCTTTGTAGTGATTCCTCCCGTATTTTCAGGGGATGTCATTTAGCCATCCGCCATTTTGAACTGAGAGCTCCTGAGAGAAATGTACTGTGTTGATGGGCCCTCGGTGGGAAGTCACTGTGGAATTTATTTAATCCATTTTCCTACCTTGGACTTTACAGAGAGAGTTCTCTCAATTGGAGAAGGAAAACCTCTACACATGCATGTGTACACACAGAGCAAAGGCATGTAAAAATAAATCGGGAAAGAGAGGATCTTTTAAGGGAAGTTTTTATTTTAACCAAGCAGTTTTGCATTAGCAAAACATCTTCTGCACCTGAAGGCATCTTGCTTCAGATGTCACTTAAGAAAGTTGACCTAACCTATTTTTGTTTTACACATGACACCAATGTGGTTCTGGATCTTTGGATGCTCAAGGGAATCTGGACTTCCTTGTCCAGCCTATGCCCAATCTTTGTGTGCTGTCTTGAAAGCTGCTTTCAAGAACCTCGTGGGGGGTTGGTTTAGGTTGGGGAGGGGCAAAGTGTAACCCAAAAGCCACATGTGCCCCTTTGGACGCTGTGTACAATCCTTTGGATCTCTACGGCTTCAGTGCCAATTTTTTTTTTAAAAGGGGGGTGAATTTTTGGCAGTTTTTTTTCCTAAATGGGACAAAACTACCCAACCCTATAAAGCTTTTCATCCTTCCCCCAAAAAATGTGCAGAAAAAAAATGTCCAAAATGATGGCTGGGGGTACTATTGCATCACCTTGAATGTGCTGAAACTTGCTGGTGCAGCTCTCCAGGCAGCCTGTACATCCCTGGTTTAGGAGGAATTTGGTCGGGATTCTTCACAGCTGTGGCAGCACCTAAATAGAAAGCAGTAGATGCTGCTTTGGCCCAGCCAGACTCATCCATTCTGTGGTGGCCTGGCATTTGTTGCTTGCAGTCTCTTCAAAATTCTTTTGCAATTCAGATTCAGTCCATGGGCAAGTCATCTTCTCCCCTTCCCTCCCTTCTCTTTCCTGGAGTATGACAACCTACTCTAAACACAAAGAGCACAAAAAAGAAATAGGGAACAAGCTGTGTTCTTTGCTCATTCGTTTAAGTTGCTTTTTGTTTCTAAAGGCTATCTCAGCAGGTTCCCCTCTCTTCTGCATCATTTGAATGCACAAGTGCAGATGAAAAGTTAAGTGTTCGTTCTTCCATTTCTGAAAGCCTATTGACCCAAAGTCTAAAAAAAAAAAAAAGTTTAAAAGCACACCCCCACAAAGTCCTTTTCTTTTCCTCATTTAAGTTCTTATTCTTGAACAGATCAAATTTCAAAGTAGATTGTATTTTATGTTCCCCAATCATGAGCTGTAAGCTAATTTTCAATTGTAAAATTCAAGTGCCTTATTTTGTTAGAAGCAAAATGAACTGCTTGAGTGTTCGCCTTTTACTGCATTCTCAGCCATTGTAATTTCAACATAAGTGGAAAGATGTTAATGTGGGATTCTAATGTGTCAGGAGTGCAGATCCTTTTAATTGCTTTTCTACCCTTTATATTGGATTGGCTTAAACTCCTCCTATTAGACTTCCAGCACCCTTCTAACTGACCACTACAGCTTTGGTGGCATCTTGCAGGGCTTATGATACTGTTGTCCAGGTTTGGAGTAGGATATTTAATCTAACAAATGACACTCTTTAAAGAAATGTACAGCCAGTTCAGTGCTTTGTGGCACATATTCCATTTAATCCAGATTGGATACATCAGGTACAGCAGTGGCACAGGACGCAGTACTGTAAATGATATACAAGTTTCAACATATGCACTACAGTTCCAAAAGAAGACAACAGGAAACTTAGGATTCTTTAGAAAGTTGTTCTCAAATGAATCTACCTGCAGTTTTGTACAGTACATTTTGTCTCAGTCAGTTGTGATATTTTTTAAGCAAAGCCCATTTAGAGTATGAAAATAGAAAATAATACAACTCCGAAAATCCTGGTAACAACATAAACCCTCTAATGCAAACACCGGTGCATTGGAATGTCTCACTGATTTATCAAAAATATACCATCACACATGTTCTGTTATTATATGTCATTGGTCTGTGGAGCCAGCTGAAACTACAGTCGTGCTCACAACAGAAAACTGAGAAAAAGATACAATAAGGACTTTATTCTCACACCTGCATGGCTCTTAAATCTGCCACGACAAGCATCAATCTGCAAAGGAACAAAAAGCAGTTACATACGTATGCACACATGCACAAAATTAAGAAACCATAAACTGAAAGCAAGACTAGAGGAGGAGTATTTGCCATTTGGTTCCATGACTGATTAATCTACATTTGTTAAAAGAAGAATAAAACAAACAGTCTTTCTAGGTTAGGTCAACAGGAAAACTAGGCCTGTGTTCCTAATTTTCTCTCTCTAGATATTGGAATTCCAGTCTCCAAGCCATGCAACCCGGACTTGTAGATTAAAACATCTTGTCCTGCATGACCTTTCTTTCTTGCTAACAATCTATGCCATTTTGAGGAACTAATCTTGCAAGAGATCTTCCAATTCTTGATGGGACCTAATGTGGCTTTGTGAAATCACTGATCTATTCTATCAGCTTGGTAGTAGTCCCAGTTGTATATCTGAAGAAGTGGCCAGGGAACCTTTGGATCTCCAACTGTTTTGGACTACATTTCCATAATCTCTTACCATTATTGAGAATGGCTGAAGCCTCTGGAAAAGAAATAGTTGCTCACCACTGCTCCACACTATAGCACCACAGAAGAATGACAGAGTCCTCTGTTCCTGGTGGTTTGAGCCAAATGCTGAGCACCTGGACTCACAGCCATCGGTATATTTCCAAGGATTTATCTAGTCCCTTGAAAAATGAAACCCATTCAAAATCACTCTGTGTGATGGGGCATGCTGTTTGGCATCCTGTATGCAAAAACCATTTTGTGCACTTATTGAGACTTTTTGTCAATTCACCAAGTATTCATGAATTTAGCACTAGCCTGAAGATGACATTTAAAAGCACCTGCATTTTACAGGTACATAAACTGAGACATCATTAAGTCAAAGTGACTTGCTACAGGAGACACAGTAAGTGATGAACAGGATTCAAAGAGTTTGGATCAATGTAGTTGCAAGTACAATGCTAAGCTTGATTAATCAGAAGGGAATCCCACAGAGTTCAATGGGTTTTACACCTAAGTAAATGAATATAAGAACTGCAGCCCATATAATCAAACTATTCTAGGACTACCTCATTAGAAGTGAAATTTCTATATAGATGTTGTGTTATGAGGGGGACAGCTTAATTTTCTGTCACTGATAGGTTTTTGAGAGCGAACAGTAAATTGGTGACAAACAAATACATTTTCTTGCAGGTGGTGGTGAATGCGAATCAACTCAGGATTTTGATATAATAATTAAATTATTGGTGTATGTGTATAAATGCGCCTTTTCATACAAATGTTTTGCACATTTTAAAAAATACTCATCAGAACTTTAAAATAAAAATATTCCCATTTATTGCTTTTCTCTTTCGGTGATTTCATATTCCTGCCCATGACTTTTGTTTCTTTAGTAAGCAATCCTCTACTCCAGGGGTCCCCAAACTAAGGCCTGTGGTCCAAACAAATGCCTGTGGCCCTCCAAAGTCATTTGCCCTAAACTTTAGAGTTTGGGTCGCCCTAAGTCTAAAAGGACTTGAAGGCACACAACAACAACAATCCTAATTAACTTTACTATCTCATCTGCCAAAAGCAGGTCCAGACTTTCCATTCAAATACTGCTCAGTTTATATTGGTTAGAATTGCTCTTTGCTTTAAATATTGTATTGTTCTTTCATTATTATTATTTTGCACTACATATAAGATATTTGCACTGTGCATAGGAATTCATTAATTTTTTTCAAATGATTGTCTGCCCCCCCCCCCAATAGTGTGAGGGACTGTGAACCCGCATTCAGCTTTAAGTTGGAGGACCCCTGCTCTACTCAGTATTGAACTACTAACAGGATAGAATGGGTTAGAAATGTATTGGAAAGTAAAGCAACACTGAATTTAACACACTTTTAAGCACGCTTGTTAGGGATTTGTTAATGGTTAATTCAACAAAAAAGATGATTTTTGTTAGAAATATTAAAAAAACAAATATGAGTTTTGATTATGTTGTCATGAAAATAATAAATTCAACCAAATAATATCTATCAAATCAACCATAGTGCTGGTCAGAGGAAAGTAAATAACATTTTTAGTGCAATAAACTCTAGAAGATTAGTCTTGGAGCAGAGCATCAACTATTTTGCTGTTTCTTAGTTGGTGATAAAAGAGCTGCAAATATTGTTAAAAGCACTAAAATTCCTTAGTTATATAAGACTTTGCTATACTTCCTAGTCTCAAAGACATTGTATTGGGCAATAATTTTGATGTCTCTGTGGTCATATTAGAACCAAACCACATTAGAACCAAACCAAAGCTTGTCTCCTTAAAAAAATGAAACGAATCTTTGGATAAGGTTCACCAACATCAATTAGATTATTGTGGAATGATTAAAATGGTTAGTGCTTGGCTTTCATTGATCAGTAACAGAGTACTAATAGGGAAGAACTCTATAGCTCTCCAGAGTTGTTGAACTGCATTGTTCCTCAGGATTAGCTATGTTGGCTGCTGATAGATGAAGTCTAACAAGCCACACTTTTCCAACTCTGGAAAGTTGAACTTTTCCCATAGCTGGAGTACAATGACACATATGCCAAGCAATGCAACACAAGATTTCTACCACTATTGTTCCATGAACAATGAGTTGAGTCCAGAGTAACTCAATCACCATTTTGTACCACTGAAACCAATGAGACACATTAGCCATGACTAACAAATGCCAGTGACTGAAATGGTCTCAATACAGTTATTAATCCAATTAGAGTAGACCATCTGCATCACTGGAATTTGTTATAGTGTTGACTTACCATGTTCCAATAATGTCATTGAGTCTATCTTTCTGGAATTTAGGAAAAGTGTGGCTTGGTATGTGTCTCAATACAGATATCACTTTAACTGCCATAGATCAATGCTATGTACTCATAGGAGTTGTAGGTTACCAATGTATTCAGGCTTCTCTGCCAAATAGGGCTGATGCCTTATCGAACCACAACCCTTATAACCTTGAGCCATGGCAGCTAAAGCAGTGTCAACTTCATTAATTCTACTGTGTAGATGCACTCTTTATTTTTTGTCCCAGATTTTAAATAAACCATATGAATACATGATCAAGTGGCAAGTGAAGTGAGGAAATCTACTGATGATTTGAGATATCAGCAATGCATAGGAACCGTGGCCTTATAAGACAATGCAATGAAAAATTTAAAAAACAACATTTCATTGTAACTTGATGAATGGATGGGTAATAAGGAAACTGCATTTAACTCCATGAGAATCATTACTGCTTTTCATATCTAAATGTGGAAACAGGACCTTTTGGGTCATGACCAAGGGGTTTTTTTTTTTTTGCTCCTTGAGTGAAAAGAGCTTGTGTTCTTAGAACATACTCCTGTGTCATGGAATCCAGTTACAGGGCTTTGGTAATTCAGCCCTGTAACTGGGAGTCATAACATAAACAATCCCAGGAGCACCTGGCAGAAGAAGATAGAATATGCCTGGGAACTTGGGGCCGAAAGTATAAACAACTATAATTGGTCTAGTGTGTGAAAATGGTAGTAATGTGATATTGGGGGTGGGACTTGATGATGATATTTACGTGTGGTGTTACGTAGCATCAAAAGTTATAAAAATAGTTGTATGTAAACATTGGGTCATTCCTGACTTTTCCAAAGTCATGTGTTCTTCAATAAAGATTGGATTTGAGAGCAGCCATCTCTGATCTGCGTTCAGACTGATCCTTTGAAGTGAGCAGGACAATTAAGTCAGGAATCCAGTTCTCACCCTCCTGCAAATTTGCAGTGAAGTGATAATGAGCAGGGAAGGAGATCAAAGCCATGACGGAGCAAAGGGGCCTCCGCTGGGAGCTCTGCCGTTGGCAGAAGAGACATTGCAAGCCATAGCTTCCTCTACGGGGTACCCCAAGCCGGACGGCGTGACCCAGAGGATTCCCAGAGGGGGAAGAGGCGTTCCGGCGGCGGCAGAAACCAGTTGGGGATCTGGAGGAAGCATGCCGGAGACCGTGGCCCTGCGGTTATCCATCCTGGAAACTCACTTATCCAGGCTGTCGGATACCGTGGGGAGAATAGTGCCAATATTGGAAGAGAATCTCCAAAAAGAGCACATCCGATATGGCGCCGAGAGAGAGCCAAGCAAAGGAGGCGATTGGAGCCAGAGGGGACAGCGAGCGTCAACGCAGAGTCCCGCGGCGGCAAGGGACGAGGGAGACGAGGAATACTGGCAGGAGCTGGAGTTCCGAGACAGAATGGCGCGCGAAGTGGAGCGCCAGCGAGCTCTGGGAACTCTGAGGCCGCCATCTCCAACAGAGCTCCCTACCCCCCGAATGGGCGTCGGGGTGGAAAGGCCACTGGGGCCAGGGATCGGGTCCAGTGGATTTGCAGACGAAGGCGGAGAGGAGCGGGGGATCCAGGAAGAGGAGGAGGATGTGCCGTACGACGAGGAAAGGCGAGATGAGGGGGCTACAGCGAGGCCAGTATGCGGATGGGCGGAAGGGCCGACAGCGGCGGCAGACTTTCGGGAGCCGCGCAGAATGACCACCGGAGTGGGGCGCGGCGTGTTCCAAGGAGCCGCCCGAGGAAACCTGATGCAACCCTTCCCCATGCCTCCCAGACAGCATCAACGGGCCGCGGAATGGATGCCAAGAAGAGAAGATCTCAAACTGGAATACGGAGGGGAATCAGATGAACTGAACTTTTTTCTAATTAGCATCAGAGGATACATGGAAGATAATGCACACACATTCCCCTCCGAAGCAAGCAGAGTTCGAGCCATCGGCAACACACTAAAGCGAGGAGCAGCCAGCTGGTACGTGCAACTCCATGCCAGACACGACCCATGCCTGAGGTCAGTGCCCCGCTTCCTCGCCGCACTGGAAAACCGATTCAGAGACCGGCTAGAGCAATTGAGGGCTCGAGACCAGCTGAAAGGAATAAAGCAGAGGGACAAAACAGTGCCCGAGTACGCAGAGGAATTCCTACACCTCGCGGAAAGGGTACCAGAGTGGTCTGAAGTGACCAAAGTGGAGTTATTTAAAGAGGGACTACGCCCCGAGATTTTCAGCTGGGCAGCGCACAGAGATGACCCCGAAACGCTCCAGGGATGGATTCAACTAGCGGGGCGCGTTGAATCCACCCTGGCCCAAGTAAAGCGCTTCAGGAGCAGCGGCGGCCAGCAAAGACCGGTGGCGAGAGGTCGAGGAGAAACGAGGAAGCAGGAAAGACCTGGAGGGAGGCCGGGGATTCCCTCCAGAGGAGACGACAACAAACCTAAACCGGGATGCTTTGTATGTGGGAAGACGGGCCATCGAGCAGCAGAATGCTGGGCACGGAAGGGGGAGCCGCCAAAACCCTCAAAGCCCAAGCCAGCAACCGGGAGGCGTGCGGAGGAGGAGGTGCAAGCCCCAGAATCTTCAGAAAAATTGGTGAGTCGGGACAAACGCATGATAGTAGTGCCAATCTGCCTCTCGGGGCTAGAGAATCGGGCCACCTGCAAGGCATTTGTGGATTGTGGTTGTTCCAGGAATATTATAACTCCAGAGTTAGCAGGAGCGTTGAAATGCCAGCAGATGGCGCTTGACTCCCCAATTGCATTTTCGCAGCTAGACGGATCAGTTGCTACTGGGGAAGTATCTACAAAGGAAATACGGGAGGTCCCATGTAAAATAGGCAAATGGGAAGGAAGAATATCCTTTGTGATAGCCCCTATTGCCACATACCACGTAATATTAGGGATACCATGGCTCGAACAGGCAAATCCCGAAGTAGATTGGAGAGGAAAGAGCCTAGCATTTAAAGAACAGCAGACGCAATGGGAGATAAGCAAGATTGCAGAAGAGGAGGACGAGGGAGATGAAGAAGGTGAAATAGACCCACTGCTATTGCCACCTGAATACAGAGACTTTGTGGATGTGTTCAATCAGAAAGAGGCAAGTAAATTACCTCCCAAAAGGAATATAGAAGTAGAAATTGAAATAACCCCCGGAGCAAACTTACCAAAACCAAAAGTGTATCCCATGTCTGTGCAGGAGAAGGAGGAATTGAGGAAATACATTGATAAAAACCTGGCGCGGGGCTTCATTAAGCCATCCAATTCTCCTCTCGGGGCCCCAGTGTTATTCAGGAGAAAGAAAGACAACTCCCTAAGATTGTGCATTGATTATCGAAATTTGAATGCAATTACTAAGGACAATAAATACCCTATGCCCTTAGTAAAGGATTTAATTACCGTATTGAAAAAAGGGAGCATATTTACTAAACTTGATTTAATTGAAGCATATCATAAATTAAGGATCAAACCGGAAGATACTTGGAAAACTGCATTTTCCTGCGCATTCGGCCATTTTGAATATAAAATTTTACCTTTCGGTTTAAAAAATGGAGGCGGGTGCTTTATGCAGCTTATAAATGAAATACTGCACCCATTGTTGTACAGAGGGGTATTCATATTTCTTGATGATATCTTGATTGTGACTGAAGATAAGGAAAAGCACGTGAAATTGGTCCGGGAAGTTTTGCAGAGACTAAGAGAAGCAAAGCTGTACGCAAAACTGTCCAAATGTGAATTTAATAAAACTCAAATTGACTTTCTGGGGTATCGGATATCTCCAGAAGGGTTAGCTATGGATCCAGCTAAAGTATCAGATGTAAAAGAATGGGGAGTGCCTCAAACAAGGAGGCAATTGCAATCGTTTCTGGGGTTTGCAAATTTTTATAGATCCTTCATAAAAGGCTTCGCGCAAATAACTGCACCCCTTACTGAACTTTTAAAAACAAAAGGGAAAGGAGAGACAGCAAAAGTAAAAGCTCCTGGCGCCAAACTAAGTTGGACGCCAGAATGCCAAAAGGCATTTGAAACCCTAAAAGAATGCTTCACAGAAGGACCCATTCTAAAACACCCCGATATCAGGAGCCCTTTCATAATCCATTGCGATGCTTCAGACTGTGCGTATGGGGCAGTACTATTGCAAAAGGATCAAAATGGGAACTTAAAACCCTGTGGATATTTGTCCCGGAAGTTCAGCGAAACTGAAAAATGTTGGCCGATATGGGAAAAAGAGGCGCTAGCCATATTAAAACCCTTAGAATGCTGGCGACACTTTCTCGAAGGAAGCGGAATCCCATTTGAAATTTGGTCTGACCATAAGAACCTCCAGTATTTAAAGTCCCCTCGAAAATTGTCCCCCAAACAGATTAGATGGGCACAATACTTCAGCAGGTTCGATTTCCAATTAAAGTTTTTTCAGGGGAAGCAGAATGTCTTGGCAGATGCTCTTTCACGCATGCCTCAACACGAAGGAATACCCACAGCAAAAGAGGGAACAATATTCTCTGACAAACAATGGGGTTTAGCTGTCAGAACAAGAGCACAAACCCAAAAGGAGAACACTGCTATGGTTGAACTCGACGGAAAAGATAATTGGGGAAACGAGCTGAAACAGTCTTATGGAGGAGACCAGTGGATCGCATCCAATGCAGAACAGGGGGAGCAGAAGGGGGGATTTTGGTTTGTGAACAAGAAACTGTATATCCCAGCAACATTAAGGATCAAGATTTTGCATCGTTTTCACAACAACCAGAGCGCTGGTCATACAGGAATTACAAAAACAACAAAAGCAATAGCAAAACATTGCTGGTGGCCAGGGATGAGGAAGGACATAAAAAATTATGTTGTTCAATGTGATGATTGTGCCAGAAATAAATCGAGAGGAGGGAAGCCAATGGGATTATTACAAACAGTAGCAGAACCTACCAGACCTTGGGAATGTGTAGCTATGGACTTTGTGGGGGAACTACCGGTTAGCAAAGGACATCGTTATATTTGGACAGTATTGGACCTGTTTTCTAAACAGGCCCACTTCATAGCACTGACGAAACTACCATCAGCCGAGAAACTAGCTGAATTGTACATAAACCACATTTACAAACTGCATGGATGTCCCAGTAGAGTGGTCAGTGACAGAGGAGTACAATTCACAGCAAAATTTTGGGAAAAATTCCTGGAAATGCTAGGAGCAGAAAGGAGTTTAAGTTCTGCTTTTCACCCCATGACAAATGGGGCGGTAGAACGTACTCAGCAGACACTTGGGCAGTTCCTTCGAATGTACTCTAACATGAGACAAAATGACTGGTCTCGGTGGTTGGCTTTTGCAGAACTAGCTTTTAATTCGACTATACATTCAGCAACAAATAAAACCCCCTTTGAAGTAGTTTACGGGTATGAACTACAGCCTCTGCCCCAGCTGCCGAGATGGACAGAGAATGAGGGAACAGAGGCAGGGAAATGGAAAGCGCAAATGATGGAATGCTGGAGTCAAGTGACTGCATCCTTAAAAGAAGCACATAAAAAGTATAAAATATTCGCAGACAGAAAGAGGGTGGAAGGTGATAAATTGGAGAAAGGAGATTTAGTGTGGCTAAGTACCCAAAACATCAAACTGGGGCTACCTTCGAAAAAATTGGGCCCTAAATATATTGGACCATTTAGAATACAGGGTGTTATCAACGAGGTGACTTTCCAGTTGGCATTGCCAAAAAGCTTAGGGAAAATACACCCTGTATTCCATCGTAGCTTACTGAAAAAATACATGGGTACTTTGGACAAAATGGACACATAGAATTATTGTTTTGTTTCAGGCTTGTGATGAAAGAAGAACCGAAGAGGAGGACGAAGAAAAGGAGGGCACCATGTCATGGAATCCAGTTACAGGGCTTTGGTAATTCAGCCCTGTAACTGGGAGTCATAACATAAACAATCCCAGGAGCACCTGGCAGAAGAAGATAGAATATGCCTGGGAACTTGGGGCCGAAAGTATAAACAACTATAATTGGTCTAGTGTGTGAAAATGGTAGTAATGTGATATTGGGGGTGGGACTTGATGATGATATTTACGTGTGGTGTTACGTAGCATCAAAAGTTATAAAAATAGTTGTATGTAAACATTGGGTCATTCCTGACTTTTCCAAAGTCATGTGTTCTTCAATAAAGATTGGATTTGAGAGCAGCCATCTCTGATCTGCGTTCAGACTGATCCTTTGAAGTGAGCAGGACACTCCTGACTCATTCCTGTGACCTAAATCCACTTGCTAGAATCAGTTTTAATAGAGCCACTGAATCAATAAAAATTTGACAAGTCAACAGTTGTGTAAATTTCATTGATTCAGTGAATCTACTCACTGTGATATTCATTTAGATTTTGATCTGAGAGTAATTATCAAGTGATTGAAAATGCTTTCTGTTCATAGGTAGTCTGATGCCATTCATTATTATTAAAAAGGACTTAAACTATGATAGCTTAAACCCTGTTGAGGTCAAGATTCTTTCAGAAAATTGATCATATGGATGATTGCAAACCCAAAGCTTTAAGTGGTGGGGAAACTAAAGAGTAATGCTGGCACTTCTGCACATCTTGAGCATATTACCTGCAATGCCAAGAGCTTTTTGATGTGCCGGTGCCATGTTATAGCTGGCCCTAAAGAAACCATAATTAATTAACAGATGGAATGAAGCAAATATTCAAAACAGACATTAATCATTTGCATTCAAATGTGTGTTTTTGATCCAGAGAAAATCATTTCAAAAACTTATAAGAAAAATAATATACTGAAGAATAGTGTCACAAAGAGTCTGTTCATGTGGGCCAAATGCTAGGATTTAGGTCTGCAGACAGAAAGAGATATTTATACATTCTGATATACCAACTTTTGATGATCATATTAAAATCTCATATGACCTGGAATAAAGGCACATTTTTAGGTTGCTTATATGTAAAGAACTGGGTTCTTGGATGTAAAAGAATTGTAAGTAAAGGGATACAGACAATATGGTTTGGAGTTATAATATTTGACTAGATTAAGCAGTTCTGCATTTAAATACTCACTCGGCCCTGAAATTCACTAGATGATCTCATAAAATCACAAGCTCTTATCCAAACCTATCTCACAAACCTTGGGGTCATCATAGGTTGAAAATGGCTTGAAGGCATACAACAACAACAACAACAGTGATCATGCCATCTAGCTTCTCTTCTCCAAGCAAAGTATGCCTTTTCCTTAAGTCACTCCTTAAAAGGCTGGGCTTTTAGATCTTGGATCACCTTGATTGGTCTCCTCTCAGCAGCTCCACAAGACAGTGTGCAACTCTTAGGAGAGTACCACAACGCCCCCCCCCCCCATGTCAGAAATGCCAGAAGTCCACTGTTATTGTATTTTGAATTAGTGCTATATTGGATGTCAAAAGAGAGGGCACATGCTGCCTATTTAAAAGATGAATTGTAGCTCCTGATAGTGAAACAATTCATGGTTGGGTGGGTGGAAAGAGGCAGACAAAGTAAAGCCCCCCCAAAAAAGCCTTGGGGACCCCTACTTTTCCACTTTTGGTTTACATATTGTATCACTTTATACCAGGCCAAGTTTGCAGCTACAACTTGTGTGAAATGTACTGTATGTGCAAAAAACATTCTGCTTTTTAAGTTTTCTTTTGCACAGATGTAAAAATCAAAACAAGCTGTTAAAGGCAGTGGATGATCAAACCTCAAACTGAGCAAGTAGAACCTGATCGCTAAAGTAATATGAGACGTAATGAAGGTAAATGAAATAAAGAAGCATTTAATGTAGGCATTACTGAGAGCCTGATGGTTAGTTCTCTTGTACTGTACACTATGAAAAGCAAGCAGGATCACTAGAGAGATCTTGAAAATTGTGAAATCATGTGTGTTGTTTTAATTTTTAAAATAGTATATACACAATGGAGAAACTTGAAGGATAACACTGAGTCTCAGTAGTATGACTTCATTCACTGAAAGGTAAATTCCTGATGCTGAAAAATCATTATTGGATCTGAATGCAACTGGGGGTAAATGAAGAGCCACCTCATTTCACATGTGTGTGGTTTAAACTGCACTGCTTGGAATTTTGCAGTTATCAGAAGCTTTTGTGCAGGTTCTCTGATGAGGAATCTGGTTATGGCAGGACATATTTACAGTATATCCATCTTTTCCAAGTCCTTGCTTCATGATAGTGGGTTCTTTCACATTGGGCAATAATAGCACCATGGCTCCACTTTAACTACCAATCTGGTATCCTATGTGATTCTGGCATAGATTTAATCTAGAAACATACGCTCTCCACCCAATACTATAAAACATGTATTTTTCATTTTAAAATAAAATTTAAAATTGGGGGTAGGAGAGCTGTAGCCCATCCCAAGTGTGGCTCCTGAACCTAAGAAAGATTTGCAACTGAAATAGCTAATACGCTGCATAAGGAGATAACTGATCAGGAAATTAGGTGGGCAATGCATGGAAATTTCTTTTAAACAGATTAAACAGAAGTGGGTGTAAAATCTTTGAGAAACCAAGAAACAATTTGGTAATTTTTAAAAGGTTTTTGACTGGCTAAAGGTATCTGACCACAGGACAATCTAGTTTTCCCCTTTCTACATTTTTGTGCAGCTTCTGAGAAATATTTGTTTAATGCCTGTAAAGTTTAAATGATAATAAATGCCTGAACAAAAGCTTGAATAATAAGTTTTACTGCAATGGAGCATAATATTTTATGAATGTTTGGTTTAGTTTATGAAGCCTCCTCCTCCCCTTTAAAAAGCAACATAATGTCCATTTAAAATGTTTGAGTTAAACTTTGAGGTGCTTTAGAACAAGCAAAGCAAAGCTGCCAAGGGTGGTATGATGTGGGCAACATAAACATGTTTGGAAAAGGGATACACAGTACACTGAAAGGTAAATGAGTTCACAGAGATGAATAAACTGTGCAAACATTATGACAGATGAAGGGCACAATCCACAGAGCTCTGTATTAGCCTAAGTCTTGTTGACATGGATGGAGATCCCTCAGACTGGCACCTGAGGGAGGTCTGTTAGGAGAACATTGGTATAAAACCTTATAGATGGTTATAACTCACAGTCCTAAACTTTCTAAACAGTATAACAATATTTAACAATTGGTGAGCTATTTTGAAACATACATATTATTTAAACCATCTATTAACAGTGTTTTATAAATTGATTAGAAATGGTACTCTAATATAAAGTAGACCTCAAAAATCTAGAAGCAACCCTCCTCTTTGACAGAAAACGATGCTTTAACAAGGGAAAGTTCAATATTATTTAATTGCTTTATCCATCAAGTTGATGCATCCCAGTCACTTACTATTACTAAGAGCCACAGGACTGTATAACAAAATGAGACACACTGTCAGTCCATGCAAAACATTTGGCTCCTGAAGTAATCCTACCAAGGACAGATCCACTATCTGGCTACTATATACAATGGCAGACATTTCCATTACTATTAAAGAAACACATATAAAGCAGAAAAAAGAGAGCATGGGCCTAGATTACTATTTATGAACATCTGGCACAATTGCTTTGTATGGTTTGTCCTCTTTGAAACTTGTGTGTACAGGATAAAAAAGGTATAATTTCCTAGGCTCACCGTTTTAGACTTCTAAAAGTATAGAACTAATTTATCTAGTCACACTCTTTACAAGCCAGTGATAACAAAATAATCTTTTTTTAAAAAAGCAAAAAATTGTGGTTTACTACCAAAGCCTGTTTTCTTCCCCACAAATATGATCCCCCAGACAATAATTAGCAGACAAATACACTGTTTGCAACTGCAATTTGTGTTGAGTTAAAGGTAAGTACAAAAAAAAACCTCTCTCAAGAAAAAAAAGCCATCCACAATGAAAGTTTTTATTAGTGCTTGTGTGCGTGTGTGTGTGTGTGTGGGTGTGATTGCATGCAGATGTTTGTTTTGCTACTGTGCACTCAAAAGGCTGAAGCCTGCAAAGACACACTCATGCAGAAACGGATGCACAGGGAGCAGAACCATAGGTTCTACAGGCATGACTTGAAGCTTGTGACCATGCAAACCGTAAGTCTTTGCAGGATTGAGCCCAGAAACAGGGAAGTGTGCTCAGATCATCTGTAGCTGAAATGTGCCAAGTTTTTGTGATTCTCTTGCTTGCTTGTTCGCGCACACGCACACACACATACACGCACATAAAAGATGGAAATTAAATTCCTGGTGACAAGGTGGCTTCTTTGTCCAAAACCTTCAGATAGAAAAGAAAAAAAGTGTAGTTTTGGTTGATTAAGGATCCTGCTGCATGAAGGAAAAAAGAAATCACAAAATCCATTTTTATCACCTTTTTTCAGTCATTTCCTCATGAATAAATATTATCCATTAAAAACCTTTTAAAAGGTGCTGAGATACACAGTGTTATAATTCTGCTTCTTTATTGACTTTCTCATTGCTATGACAGGACATCTCTTCCACTTTCTGGGAACTTCTATATGCCTCATATCCTGGAACAAGGCGTGTTTCCAAACTAAGAGAGTTCCTTCCTCCGTCCTTCCACACATGCCCCCCAACTTCCCATTTCTCCTGAGCTCACTCTGCAGCATGAACATGAGTTTGAGGGAAGCTGTTCCATGAGGGCTCCCATGGTTAATTCTTAGATGTCAATCAGATTGGTCTCACTGTCCGTCCAGTCATCCATCTAGGCACAATATGCAGCAAAGAAGGAACATGGAGGCAGGGAAAGGGAGAGGAATGCTGGCCTTCTTCCAAGCCACCTCCTTTGACCAACACAATCTTACAAAGCTGAGACCTTGACAATGTTGCTGCTAGCAATGTTCGTAGAGTGGCTGGGACTGGATGGAGGAGGCCGGCTTTCACCTTCTGGTGTCAGCGCTGGTGGTGTTGGGATGCTGATGATTGCTGTTGTTATTTGGGGAGCTTTGCAGTTCTGTCTCAGCCCATCATCTGATTTCATATTTAAACTGGAACGACTATAAGACAAAAGAAATTATTTTAAAGCAAATGCTTACGCTGTAGAAGTCAAGACTAGAGCTGCTCTTGTGTTGCAAGCTTTGGATATTCTTGGAAGGCAAGAATATGTTTCATCTTCCGATACAAGGGCTGAACTCTAGTGAAGTTCTTAAGAATCACACTTCAGTGGTGTATAGGGCAAATGGAACAGTGTGAGACCAAAATGTGAAGCATATTTTAGTTTAAAGTAAACAAAGCCTTACAAAAGGCATTTTAACCCTTTGGTGTTAGCATCATTTGGTGGATCCCATTTTCTGTAATGAAAATGGGAACCAGCAAATGATGCTATCATGGCTATGGCTATGGCTCAGACATCTAGAGAGTAAGAGTAAGAGGACCAGGGGTTGAACTGATGTCTGGAGTATCAGGGGTTGAACTCATGACTTTTGCTTGCCTACTAAGCTAGAGCCCTTTTTCTACATTGGCATCTATATGTTAAAATTATGTTTATCTTCCAGCATTATAGTATTGGCAATCTTAAGCTGCATAGACTGCTTTTCTTCACTATAAAAAACTCCTAGTCATTACCCTGAAGGCAAATTTCAGCACAAGAATATATGAAATGGCTTTGGTTTCAACGAGATATGGTAAATCTATCACTTCTTTATGTACATTAACTGAGAAAATCTTCCCAAGAAATCAATCAAAAGCGTCTCTGTCTTAGAGATGGTGAGGACTAAGTCTGGGCTCTTTTGTTGATAAAGCAGGTGCTTTTTTAATGTCTGCCTTGATTGTGAGATAGATTAGTCTGTTCAAGTAAGTAAATCTTTATTTTACAATGCATTTTAGTATATTTTGTTGGTCTTGTAATGGATCTAGATGGTAAATCTATAGCCAAAATTCTTTATGGCACAGTATAGTATAAACAGTTCTATAGGTAGAATGATGCTACATCTCTCATGGTCATTCAGTGTCTGTTGGGGAATGAGGGTGGAGATGCGGGAATGGAGAAGTGCGACCATAGCCAGGCAGAGACATATGGCGTGCTCTGAAGGCCTCAGAGGATGATGTCATCATCCAACATCTTGCAACAATTTAGTCAGACACATCTGTGATTTCTTTCTTCTCCTGGGATAAGGCCTAGGGAAGCTATACAGTGAGTTAAGGGAGCTATAATTATCATGGAGGGTGGAAGAGAATACCAGCAACAACAAAGAGATATACAGGCCTTAGAAGTTATACCAATCTATATATTCTGCTAGCTTTTTGGAGATTTTCCAAGAGATAGCAAATTATTGTGGACATTCATAAGATCCATTCAGCATGCTAAAGCCAAAGGCCAGTTCAGATGTTCGAATGTCACATGTCAGCCATTTAAAAGCTTACTCCATGATGCTTGCAACTGCTTAGGGATATTGTTATTTGTAGATTCTTAATCCCAGCATTACCAGCCATCTGCCTCCCTGTGACAGCAGCAATGTAGTAAAGCCTAGATTAGAGATATCCACTATCTGACATGGAGTCATTTTCAGTGAGTCCCTTCTTACAGGTAGAATTTTCAATTCTATATTGGGAAATTTCAGATTGAATGGTTCACACAAAAATTAATCTCAACTCCCATCACCACCAAGGTGGATGCATCAGGAAAAATCACCCTAAATCCCCAGTTCAACGCAATGAAGAATAACTGATCCTGAAAACCACTTGGCCCTGCTAAGGATTCAGTAGCAGAGGCATGAAGGTATTCCTCAATTGTGGAAATGCCCTTGTACCTTGTTGTGAGTGAGGGCTGTTCACTGCACTGGATGTGTATGGTACTGAGCTCCTGCATGCTCCTCAGCCGAGTTGCTGGCACACTGGAATTGGGGAGGTGTGTTGTCTTCTTGCTGCGGCGGGAACAGCAAGAGGTGGACAAGCCATGGTGACTCGAGAGGGAGGGGCTCCGAGTGGATGGATAGTTCTCCAGGCAGTTCTGCTCAAACATCTGCTCATCGATGAATTCATGGTTCTGCCAGGAAGAACATCAACCAATGTTAGTAGCTTCCAATGTGACTTTTAAAAATCTGCTACCACCCACCACCACTACCCACTGGCTGAACTTTCAAATAAGCACAGAGTGGCTTTAGAAATCTCAACAAAATGTTCCTTTATGTAGCCACTGTTGACAGTCTTTCATTGGTGGCACTTCCTGTAGTGGCTACAAAGAGACAGTTATAAGAAAACTTGCTCCACTGTCAGAACATTTCCTCTTTGTCTAGGTTCATGCTTGGACACTACCACAGTTGAGTGTGGAAGCTATTTGTGAATTTGCTGAAAATGTCTCAGATTAATAATACCAAAAATTGCTTTCCCTATCTTGGGTTTGTCTGCATTATGATTGAGAAAACCTGTGACTGAAATGTGTTTGCCATTCTCTGTCAACTCATAATCAATGTAGTTCAAATTTGGCCCTGTAAAACCCCAAATAGAATGGTTCTTGATACATACTCCATTGTAAAGGAACTTTTTTTCCCTTGGAGACTTCTTAGTTCCTGAGCCTGAACAATTTCAATTTAATTTCATTTATATAACTTATGAGTATCTTTTTCACTGCAAAAGATGTTTCACATGCCATTCAAATATAAAAGTACTGAAAGACCTATATTACTTGGGGCTTCCTTTTAATAGCTGAAATTTAGTGCACATGGGTAACTAATTCAGTTGATTATATTGGTTTTGCAGACTGGATTTTTAAATTATTATTAATTTTCACTATCTATGCAGAGCTGTTGCAGCTAAAATGGATATGAAATTCTACAAATATTATAAGGTAAACAAATATATAATGTATCAGTGAAAAGGTTTAGAAAAAGAGGAAGTTATTTGCTGCAAATCCCACTGATATAATTTCAGTTTTAGATTTTGAACATGAAAGTTCATTTGCACACCTCAAGAAATTTCAATAACACTTATCCAGGAGAATTCCTTGTGCTTTATGGCTAACATAAATAATATGTAACAAGACTCTAGCAGACCAGCATATTATATGCTCCATCAAGCTGAGTAAAGACTGCTAGCTTGCTTCTGCTAAATATTTGACAATCTTGTGTTTTGCCTGCATGCAGACAGAAGTGATAGGATGGCAATAGTTTGCCAAAGGTACCTGTAATAGGTACCTTTGGCAAACTAGATTCAGCTCGTATATGAAATGCAGAGATGTAAATATTTACTTGTCTCAACTTCACTTAAAGAACAAAACCCATTCATTTTCCTGCCTAGTCTATGAGATGTTACAATTCTGTGCATTTTAATACTTTTTTTGCCTTTGAGATGTTTTGTGAAAATTTTACAAAAGTTAGTTTTGCATTCCCAAATTTGTATTTTGCAGTGTTACAAAATCTGACAATAGGGAGGAAAAGTTGTGTTCTTTTCCCTCTTGCAAAAAGGGGACTGAAATCTCATGATGGCTGACTTTTCCCTCCAAGGGGGTGTATTGATATATTAAGGATGAGATAATATCAAGACATTCTTTACATGGTTTTTCTTTTTCATTTATTTTAGTTATCAAGTGGCAGGTTGATGCCTTAAACCTAGAGAGTATGTATGATCTATCAAGTCAAATATAGCCAGGTGTTGTTGGGGATTGAAAACTCAATAGCTAGAGTTCTCAGTAAGGCATTCCCCACCTAGACAGATTTGATACTACACATCCCATATTAGATGCTGCTGCATCCTTCCCCATAATATAAAGCAGATAGATATATTGATTTTGTAGAGGAGCGAGGCCTGTAATTGTTCTAACTTAGTAAATTGTGATCTTCCTTTGGCTTCTTACTTATACTTCTGCCCCTTGCTCTACTACAGAAAATTCAAACATTTAATGCAGTTAATAACTGTGAATACTCAGGTTTAGGTTCAGGAACAACAGGGAACGGAGCTTGGAAATGTGTTGTCGAAGGCTTTCATGGCTGGGATCACAGGGTGGTTATATGTTTTCTGGGCTGTATGGCCATGTTCTAGAAGTATTCTCTCCTGACGTTTCACCAACATCTTTTTTTTGAGTTTTAAAAAAACTCATTTTTTAAAAAAACTCAAAATTTTTTGAGTTTTACAAATACTCAAAAATCAGAACAGTAAATAAGAAGCAACACTCTGAGACATGGGAACTAGGGGCAGTTAACAAAGAATGCCTCCAGGCAGAAAGTAGCTAGTAGATGTAACCATTCAATGCAAATTAGGATGATTATCTGCAACATTTACGCTGGCCTCTAACTGACAAGAGTTCTTCCCTCACCCTGGACTTCCCACAGATATATATAAACATTCCTTGCTTAGTTTCTCCATACCTCACAACCGCTGAGGATGCCTGCCATAGATGTGGGCGAAACATCAGGAGAGAATACTTCTGGAACATGGCCATACAGCCCGGAAAACATACAACAACCCGGAGCTTGGAAAAATTACTTTTTGGGTTATACCACCTGAATTGTGGGAATTCTTAGAATTGGAGTTCTGAGCTCAAAATATCCCACCACCCCCTTGAGTAATGTTCTGTAGTAGTTTGTATAAACCCATCACTGCTGCTTAGGTTAGAATGTTTGTGGCAACCTAAAATGAACTAAATGTAACAAACAGTCCAAAGGCAAACAGTATAGTATTAAATTGCATAAAAGCAAAAATACTGGGTTACGAGAAACTTCACTGGTTACACATTGAGTGTACCTTGGTTTTTCTCTGAGGTTATTCAATGAATGATGGACAGAGAAAACATGAAGAATTGGGGCTACATCTTTTTTGCATTGTCTTGGCCAAAACCAAAGTGGGAATCTTGCCGATAATTTACATGGTGAGATATGCGAGTGATGGAGATGCATACAGCTTGTATATCTCCTCATGAGGATACTTTGCTGTACTTTGCCTGCATAAAACAAGTATACATATCACTTATGCCCTCATTGTGTGAGAGAGTTCAGCCATCTAACTGGAAAATCTAGCTTCTGTTACAGGTTTCTTGATTATGTTATGTGACATGGTATGTCTGATTTAAGGTTATGAAGCTGAACCAAGCATGATTGTGGTTAAAAGTTTGCATGTGAGTGAAAAAGATAGAAAACATGAACAGGAAAAAGTAAATAAAATTATTTTACAAGCAACGTAGTTGAATAGGATAGGGCCTAAATATTTATAGGGATGAAAACTTCTTAGAATTGTGGATTTCAAGACAGAAGACAACTGATGAAAAAGCTTCAGCCTAGCTTTTATAACAAGTAACAAGTGTCCTTCAGATGTTGTGAAAGCTTCCTATTGAGTTGCTATTGTATAGTGCTCCTGTGGGCAGGGCCAATCAAGAATGTGCTTCCTTGAAGTTGTAATATTGTCTAATTCAAAGATGACAATCTAGTGGGACAGCTTTATGCAGTTGGCACAATTCTACTATGGGACGCCAGAATAAGGCAACATTTCCCAATGTAGTACTTTCAACATTTATGTTGGATGACAACTCCCTGACCTTGGCCATGCTGGCTAAGCCTGATAGGAACTAGGAACTCTAGTCTATAACATGTGCAGTCATGCCAAACATCTACAGGACATCTGAGGAAAACTGGCATCCTGTTGGCTAGTCCCAAGCAGAGTAGACCCATTCAAGTAATTGTTGAATGATCAATCACTACACAAGCAAATCCCATTGATTCAATAGGTTTGCAGTAGGCAGGATTAATAGTTAAATTTAGGCTGAGTGGCTACCATACAACTGTTGTAACATATGAAGTCTGCCCTATCAATATCCTCACAATGTTCTATAATCTAGAGCAGTAGTTATAACCAGATAAAAATATCAAGATATGCAGTTGGCCCTCCATATTCACAGATTCAACCATTTGTGGCATGAAAATATATATTTTTTAATCCAAAAGGCAGACCCTAATTTTGCCATTTTATCTAAAGGATGCCATTTTACTAAACTGTTATATATCATAGAACTTGATTATGCACACATTTGAGTATCCACAGGGGGTCTTGGTAACAATTTCTAGCAGATACCAAGGGCCAACTGTATATGTATAGAAACACACACACCAAATAAGTGGTACATTCCGCTCATGGATATAAACTGAACGGGAGAAAATCTCAGCATATACATAACTGTCACAACCACATCAATAATGCAGACACTTAATGTGTACATTTAGCATCCCCCACTTTGATGTAGGAAGAGTTAAAAATTAATAAGACTGTTTTTCATAGCGCTCAGCACCACCAGATAACAAAAATGCTCCAGCATGCACAGTCTGCTAAGAACTGAATCACTAACAAGAAAGAAAACAACACTCGGAACATGGCACAGAGACGGTGGTATACAGATTGAATTAAGAAGGAAATACCTTGAAGGTGGAAGTTCGTACAGATAACAGAGGATCATCCACAAGATAGGACAATCCCTACAGGACAACATGTCAACAAAAGATAAAAACACCATTGATTGTCCATTCCAGCATTCCAATGTTCAGTCTCAGCATTCCACCCGGCAAAACACAAGTTTGAATGGGCAAGCAGGCCTTTCCTTTAACAAACTTAAAAGTCCACTCTCCAAACAAGGATTCATACCTAAAGCCATTGGAGGCCTCCATGGTTTCCATATTGAGTTCCAGGGAAAAATAAACTAATTCTAAGCAACTTAACAGAGGTTTTCCCAATAAGGAACTGAGGATCTGGATTAGAATTGATTGGTATAATAAATTAGAACTGCTAAAGTAAATACATGCATACTAATACAAAATAAATATCAAATATATATTTTAATTGATATAGCTATCATTTATTTATTTTTTATTGTCTCCAAGTTAGGGACCATTCCTCTCCAGCTTTGCTTCACTTGATTCACTGAATCTGGGTATAATTTGTCATACTCCAAACATTTTAATCTCAACAGCAGTCACTACTGCAAAATTAGTTTGAGAGGTTGGAGGAAAGGTAACATTGCCCTTTGAAACCTGTGGATAATTCTTATGTATGGATCATTCCTTCATTCCATTGGCAACAATGTGACATTGCAAAATGACTCCTTGGTGTTTCAAGAATTCATAGGCTACGATGAGAATTTATTTTGTTAGTGTGATGCTTTTTTCATTAATTCATTAAGCATGATGTAAAGACATGCACTTTCAGCACAAATGCTGATTGAACCATTTTGATGGGTGCACTGAAAAACACACAGTAAACATGCTGCATGTCAATCTGCAAATGACAACCTCTATGTTGAAAATGATAGGTGGTTTAGATTAGCAGCACACTCCTTTCCGATAAAACAGCCATTTAGCGTGGACTGAGGATGCAGTGAGTCACATCAGTTCACCCTTACCCCAGCCCACCCGTGATTTCTGGTGTAAGATTATTTCTATTTTTATGCAGATTTTAGCTAGACAGAGGATGAGAGGCAAATAATTCATTATAATTCTGATCATCTTAGTTCCTTCCTACACATTTTGGCCATCAATTACTACTTTAACCAATCAGCTTTGACTGTTTTCACCATTCCATCCCCCCATTTATTACAATAAAAATGATTCAGCAGAAAATTTACCACCCATACTGACTGGAAGATTTTTTGGATTATTATTATTATTATTATTATTATTATTATTATTATTATTATTATTATTATTATTATTATTATATCTGTATTTTTCTTCTTAAAATCTAGGACTTCTGGTCATTTAGATATTAAAACAAATATAATAATACCATATGTAACACACAAAAGGATATTAATAGGTAGTTAAATAGTCTATAACATTAAAGCCTATTTAAGCATACAATTTAAAATAACAAAAAGCAATAAAAACAATCCAATTAAAATTAGAGCAGCAGTCTAAATCTTTACCAAACTCTGAGCAGCTTATCTGAATACATTCTTCTCCTGAAGTTAGGCCTCTCTTTAAAACTGTTGTCCTTTAAGGACAACAGGTATCTGTAAAATTGGTACAGGGAGGATTGCTGACATTGTGCTCCTTGATTTTGCTTTTATCCAAAGATTAAATTTTCTGATAATGCAACATTTGAAATGTGGTCTTTAAAAGTGTTTCATGTATCCTTACAACAATTCTACAAGGAACACCAGTCGTAGTATTACTTTCATACTGAAGATGTGGGAGGGAGGAGGAACTGCTGAAGTCAAGAGATGTCAAAGACATGTCAAAGACCACTGAATGAGTAGTTTTAACTGAGGGCTACCTGAATCACAGCTCAGGCTCAAGGACCTTTTCACATCATACAACTATGGTGTCAACATTCCATGGCAAAATCCTTTGGAATCCTAGGATTTACAGTACTGGGAGGGATATTTAGAATAATCTGTCATAGAGTTCTAGTGCCTCACCAAATTGCATATAAGGTATAGCTATGTTCTGGATTGCAACAGAAGTTGGAAGACCAATATTGGTTTGAACCTCTACTTGTGATAAATGTTGTTTAATAGTTCTGTCATAATATTTTTATATTATATGCATTGCTTGTTTTAATTTGGTGGTAGCATTGGAAATGGAGTAAAACATACCAGTTAAGAGGCACATTGTTTTGACTGTTCAGCCTGACTGGACTGATCTTCTTTGTTTGATGTTATTTGTTCAGAATTGTGCTGCAGTGAGATTACTTTCCTCTTGTATTATCTCTAAAGCAACAGCTTAGTATATGAGGAAAGATATTTGTATGTGATACAATTGCAGCCCACACTGACATGATATTCCACCCCGTCCTTTTCAGGACAGATTAAGGACTTTATCCCACTCTAATTTTCTTTGTTTTCATATGCTAGAAAAATGGAGGCCATCCCAAAATCCATCTTGCCAGCATGCAAAGATGGAGAGAGAAGTTTATTTTCAGGAGTCGTGTGTTTCCCGACTCCTGGTGGAAGAAAACAGCAGGAAGCGGAGGAAAGCAGGAGGAAGATGGGGAAATGTTGTGGGATGGCTGGCCATCCCCAAACACTGATCTTGTTGGGTAAGTCGGGTCCTCACTCTTAAGGATGCTTCCCGTTGTTTTCCTTTGCTTTCCCCCCTTTCCTCTTACCCATGGAATAGAGTCCTATGAAACTACTATTGATTTTAAAAGAATGACATAGTGTATCAGGTTGAGTGCAAATATATGCAGGGATGCCATAATAACAAAGTAGATGTCTTCCCAGGCATCATTTCTTTTATAGAAACTTTGGTACCAGAGGAAGAAATATCATGGAATGGATAAAGATAAATGTCTACGCTACAAGATAAGAGCAGCTCGACATGTTCAGTTAAAAAGTAACAATATGCACATTTGGGTAGAATTCGAAGACACAGTTAACGTGGATCAGTATGAAAAGGAATCTTCAACCCTTTGGAGTTTGAGAGAAAGAAACTAGAAGTGTAAGCTTTCATAGACTTAAGTCTACTTTATTAGATTCATGGAATGAAGTATCTAGGACCAGATATTTATAGCTATGAATGAGTAAGATGTATATGTGAATTAGAATGGCAGTCCTTGAACAAAAAATCTACAAAGCAATATTGGAAAGAGAAACAGGGTTGAAATATATTCACAAACCTCCGTCCATCAACAGAAGGGTGAACAGAGACAATGGTTTCCAGGCATGTTACATACATTTATAACAACTAGTTTCCTGAAAGCTCTCTTGGCAAATTTATCACATCTTCTTTCTGGTTCCCAGTCAGCATCACATTATATTCCAGGAGCTGCCCCCACCATTCATATGGTTATTTGTTTAACTTAACTTCAGACAACATCTTTTCTCTTGTCTTTGTTTTCCAATGACCATTGTTAAAACTGGACTCATCACCTCATCACCAAACCTACAAATTTTGCAATTTTATTGCTGTTCACACATACAGCCTACCAATTCATAGTTATAAAGGCCTGTTTCTAGGCACTTCACTCCATGGAGCCAATAATGTAGACTCATGTCTATGAAAGCTTATGCTACCAACCTGTATCTCTCAATTAGTCTCAAAGGCGCTACAAGATCCTTTTGCAATGTGCACATGTGAAAGTAAACAACAATACCAGGGAAGTAGTTTTGAATAAGTAAACAAAAACAATTTGAACTTTTTGGATAACACTTGTAAGCTTCTTCCTAAATGAATTCAGAGATAACTTTTACTTTCTCAGGTCTCCACTTTTCTCATGACTTCCATTATGGCAGTCAAATGTATAGGTCTTTTAAAAAAGATGTTCAAGATAGCTGGTGAGGCGGACTTATCTGCTTTCTCCTCTTTTCTCTGTTTTGCCATTCATGTATCCTCAGCAAGGGATTCTGGAGGCAGCTGCTGTTTACCTTGCCTGTTTTCAGCAAGCACATATAGCTACAATAGGATCTATTATGATGGAATCTCATTTTTTTCCAGTTCAGAACACATTGCTGCAATGGAAGTTCATGGTTCTTCACCATTGTGCCAATGTTGTTAAAAAACTTCCAGAGGACAAGAAGGATAAGGGGGTTGGGTGGGTGTAAAAAGTCTTTGTAAAAAGGAGCCTTAGTGTCAGAGACTTTGTAAACTGAGGTAACCTTCATGTTTCAGTTAAAGGGAAATGCACATGCAATGTCCTTCAAAGTCTAACATTAATAACATAACTGCACCATTGCACTTTTTATGAATGGTTATCTTTTAAATTTTGTGTTACTTCTTATCATGGAGATATTTTCTGCAGTCTCCATTTTGTATGGTGCTGGTGATAGCAGTGTTGAATATGTTGATGTAACACATTCGTCCATGTGTGCCATGCCTTTGGCTATGATGGTCTTCTGCCTAATCCTACAGGAAAAATATCTGTGCATTTAACACCCACCATTAAGTTAGAATGTCTCAATGTTTACTGCTTATATTTAGTCTGCTGCACCACATGAATAATACACACTACATGTAGCAAAAGGGTTGTCATAATCTTATATTTTTTTTAAAAAAAGGGGTGTGATGGAGTGGTGACAACAGTAATATGGCTCCCATTGCAACCCTAGTCACAAGCAAGTACGGTTACACATAACAACCAGTGACCCTGCGTGATAGGCATGCATAGTGATGGCCATCAAATGATATGTTCAGCCAACTGAGTGGTAAGCAATGGGATACCAAATGAGGATGCACTGAGCATTGGTGCATTGTCTATGTGCATAAAAGACTGTTTCCCCTTCTTGGACTCCACAAGGACAATGTTGATTAGTTTAAAGGATTTCCACTCATTTATTATTGTAGCAGAGTAATTGAAGCGTAGGAGTTTCTTCATCTCTCAAACAATATTGTTACCTACATGAGCTTCCAATGCATTTCCTATTCCAGGTTACTTGAGAACCTGTAGCCCATGTTACTCAGGTGCTTTGCAGGCATCTTAAGTTGGTACTGACTCATAACTCTTTCTTTAATTCTCAATGGCAATTTCTTGTTAGGCATCAAATTTTGTGGCTTTTAGAGTTTTTGACAAAAAGGTTCTGAAGGACAACTCATTAAAATAATAATAATATGCCAAATGAACAAGTAATCATAGTCTGAGCAGACTACAACTGATCAGGTAGTTATGGGAGCAAATGGAAATTGTGATGTTAATTGTATTGTGTGGAGAAGTTGAAAAATGTGTAGGGTGCCTGAAATGGTGAGAACCAATACAACAGAAGTTCATTAACAGTCAGAAATAGATTGATGATGTTAAGATGTGCTTTTATGTGAACACATTTATGTTTTAAAATCTGTATTTGGTAGTTCTCTTTCCACTTCTCACAAGTGTTAGTACATAATATGAATATTTTTGTTAATTACAACAATAATAACAACAATAATGACTGCAGATCAGTTATTAAAAGTTCGCTACATCAAATAATTTCTGAAGCTTTATGCTCCTTTAATTGTCATGGTTCCAACTTCTGAAATCCAGGAATTGTAATTTGGTGAAATACTGAGAATTCTCCAACAGAGAGTTCTAGCCCTCTCTTGATCTACACAGCTCTCAAGTCAAGAATTCCAGAATATACAAATCTCTGGATTCTGTATGAGGATTTTGTATGTTGTGACAACTAAAGCAGCATGAAACTGACCATATAGTTGCATACACCAGACCTTAGCTCAGTGTTGGCTGGGTGAACTGAGACACAACAAAAGTAACTCATTCTTTTCTTCATGCAATACATCAGCAGGCATAACTACTTTGATGTAACTGTAGTTATGCCTGCTAATGCCATTGCTGCTTCCCAACTACCATTTTGACCTGGCAGTGCATCAAATAAAAAGTTTCAAAGGCATTGTAGACCAGGGATCTTGGTAATAATGTCTAGAATGTTCTCTGCTTCACAAGGGGGATCTAGAGCAGGCAACTGGAGTGACCAGGTCTGCCATATAAACCCTTTTCTTCAAATGTCTCATGACCAAGAGAGTATTGTAGTCATCATTCCCAAACATCCCAATCCACAGTATTCCAGAAACTCTTTGGCAGCCAGATCGAAACAGTCACATTAACAAGCATAAATATTAATCCCCAGCAGTTATGAGAGCATACATTCAATTTACAATAGCGTAACTACTGAACAGGATGCCAAGCTGTTGTTTATAAGGCACTGGAGGCGAGGACATGCATACAACAATACATACATTTATGTCTACCAAGGGGCTGATATATACATCTGTCTGTACGGTATATTCCATAGCATCCCTATGTCTTCTTCAACTGAAGCCCACCCTACGAAGGATGACATACAAAGTTTCTACTTACAGTTGTTTTTTCCAAGCAGTGCAGCAGGTGGTGGTGCTGACTTTCAATGATAGATGTAGCTTTGCTGATGTTGTGTTCATCATCCATAGACCCCTGAACAGAAGAAAAGACAATAATGAGATCACTGGCACAGAGAGAAAGACAAACATATTCTGGATCTGGAAATGTAACATAAAAAAGATGGGATGAGCACTTCCACACTGTTAACATCATAGTCTGAGAAGAAGTTTTAGTCCTTTAACCCTTTAAATCCTTTCAACCAGTGTTATTACAAGATACATAGCTTAACAGAGAAAAAAGAGAAAATGGTCCTAAAAGGACATTAAATCATGGCAGGGGGTGGGGGAGATAGGATTTTCTTTTTGCTACAGTAAATAAATACAATAAGATTTTCTTGCTACCAAAGGCTGCAATACAACATAACACATCAGACATATCCAATCAAATGTGTGACCTAGGAATGGCCCTGGGTAATGTCCAATGAGGAAGGCCCTGATAATCAGGCCTGTAGCGAGGGGGTGGTTTTAGGGGTTCAACCCCCCCCCCCCCCGAAATTTTTCAGGTTATAAAAAAAATCTGGTTTACTCATGAATTTTAACTGGTTAACCAAATCCCAATGCTAAGTCTATAAGACGCAAAACATTAAGAGTCCCTCCAGGCACTATCTCAAGCAGATATTGACAGGTTTGTAGCGAGGAGGGGTGTGTGCTAGGGGTTCAACCCCCCCCCCCCAAATTTTCAAAACCCCTCCCGAAATTTTTTTCTGGCTACAGCCCTGCTGATAATATTATTAAACACAATACATTAAGCACCACCCAATTGATGTTTAAAAAACCCAACAACTCTCAAAATCTAACAAATAAGAGCATTGCATTGACTGAAAACAAACAAACAAAACCTCTCCTGTATATTTTTAACATCTTTGCAAGCACAAGTTTTTATAAACATATGGGAATTGTAGTCCAACTAAATAAAGTTTTCCAAAGTCTGCTTTGATCAGATTTTTCCATAGCCTTTTCCCCATTTTTTTTTAAATTGAGGAGTTGTAGTCCAACCAAAGGAAAAAAAATCAAAATCAAAAGTAGATCTTTTCAAATCCTGTCTTTCATGAAACATAGATGTTCACAACACCTTTTATTTTTCTTCCAGTCAGGTTGTATAATCATTAGTGACCTCCCAAATCATAATCATAACTCTGCTTTTAATAATGCTAAAACCAAGAAAGAGGAAAATGATAATCATGATAATGGCAGTGAAGACCATTGTGATGAATATTAACCAGCAGAGAAGAAGGAGGTGTTTAGTTGGCAGTTTAGGAAGCAAGATAAGGAGAAACAGAATGAACAAGAGAAAGAGAGAGGCAAGAATTAAAAGAGAAAGGAATCAATGTCTTAATCAGAAAAAGGTAGCTTAGAGGGATGTTGCTCACTGTACAGCGGGTAATGAATTGTGACCTCTGCAACAACCAAAAAATCAGTGGTGATGGTGTAAGTAAGTAACTTATACAGTCATTGTCATCAATAGAATGCCAGCCTCTATTTAAGTATGTAAATTCAGAAGCAAGCCCTCAAGAGTTTAATGTGACTTCATATTCATTAGACATCAAAAGAACACCAAAAACTTAAGACTTTTTCACAAGAGTTATAGCACTATGGCTCCACTTTAACTGTCACCGCAGCATCCTTAGGACTTTAGGTCGGTTGTCCAGCAGAAAATCCTAAAGTTTTTGGTTGATATCTTGTGTCAGTGACATAGTTACAAAAGCATAGCAATGCTATAAGTCTCTATCTGACCCCTGAAACCCCCTTCAAAGCCATTTACCCATTTCAAACAATGGATGACTGTGCTATTGTGCAGGATCACAGTCCCCTCCTGCCTGCAAGTGACACTGCAATAAAAAAGTGTGACAGGTCCCTGCAGGAGTTCCTCCTGCTCCTACAACGTCATTTGCTGGTGGAGGAGATGGTTATATCATCTTGCAGTGTCCTAGTTGTCATTAGCACAGACTCCATCATTCGGGGCAGCTGATTGGGTTTCAATATGGGTTTCAGGGTCATTTCCACTTATTGCAATAGTACCATGATCACAAATGAGAATATTTATCAATTATGATATTTTTAGTCTGATTTAGGATATCATAACTGACTAACAAGATGCCAGCCCAGGTTTTCTGGCAGGCAGAAATATTCTTTACTTCAAACTATAGCACTTCCTCTTCTGCATGAATGAAGTGGTTAAAAATGTACACACCTATTTATAGAGCCTTTCTCATATCATTTGTAAATTCAATTCATGTTCCATGATAATGAGAAATCAATATGTATTTTCCCTTATGGTTACTCTTGTTTTTTTCATGTTAGGTTTCTAGATTCAGAACATGCTGAAAAGAGGCTTTGTTTCTCTGGTACTGAGCAGCAATGGCATGGCAGCTGACATCCTTAGAGTGTAGATTCTTGACTATATAAATAGTCAAGAATAGTAAGGCACTAGATCCTGATCTCAGAAGCGAAGCACAGTCAACTCTGGTTAGTACTTGGATGGGAGGCTGCCAACGAATACCAGGTTCTGTAGGCTACTTTTTAGAGGACAAAACTGGCAACTTCTTGCCTAAGAAAACGCTATGAAATTCATGGGGTTGCCATATGTCAACAGGTAACTTGAAGGCATACATGCACATAGCAAAGTATTAGCCAGATCAGTCATTCTAATATGCTATTGCATGTATTGTGGATGCTCAGATTTTATGAATGAGCTCTGCATATCACTGATCTTTTAATTCAAGGACATGTTTCCCACCAAATCAAAACGAACATGACAACAACATGTAGACTGTTAAGTCATTTTGATGTACTGAAAACACTGTTCCTTGGTTTCTCTTTTTTTTAAAGGAAGAATTTAGAAACTACAAGGCTAGAAGTTCTGCATTACAAGCTTTAGAAACAATATTACTGAGGCTGTGTATGGGTTTGGAAATAATTTAAACTTCTTCACCCTGAATTTCATTTCAGTTTCACACCATGTCTTCTGTGATCACTACCATCAATATTATTTGTATTCAGTGGCTGGAATTTTCAAACACCATTAGATACATTAAATGGTAATCATGTGTTCAAAGCTGGCTCTTAAACTTTGGTTAATGTTCATAAGGAAATGTCTTAGGGAGGTCTTTCCAATGCTATTTGCAGATTCAAGAAAAATGTACTTACTTTTGTACTTGCTATAATATGCTTATTGTTGTTGCTATAGATTTATTAGGTTATGTTTGCACACTTTGAAGTAGATTGTCATGCAACTACTGAATTGTTTCTTATAATTTAAATAACACTTTCAGAGTACATGGAGAACTGCCAATCTCACCCAACCGCATAACTACCCAACAATTCTTCATTAGTGAAGTTAAGAAAGTACTTTTCATAGCCACCCAGTAGGACTGATGGCCCAACCACAATTGTAAAAGCCACCATTTCCACTGCTTAAACAATGAATTTGTTTCATGTCCGACTGTAATTGTACAACTAGGACTAAGGGAAG